>NW_025728920.1:600000-900000 GCF_021461385.2 Schistocerca piceifrons
GTGACGACGTTAACGTGGACATATAGTGGCACATCGGTTCTGTAGAACAGCCATAGCAAGAAGGATAGAGAGAAAGGGCTTAGAAAAGTGGGAGCAACAGGCTGGAGTACTATGTCTCTCTTAAGGTAGCCAAATGCCTCGTCACCATGTGAAACTTTTTTTGAAAACTCGAGGATATCTTCGTTAAGGTACCTCTGACAACGTTAAGGGTTACATGTAATGGCATATTGCTCCTGCAGGACTGACCACAGTAATAATTAAATAGTGGACAGATACAAAGCACGTCGAGCAGCTCGCAGCAGTAACTATGACTCTCTTAAGGTAGCCAAATGCCTCGTCACTCGGCGAAATTTATTTGAAAGCTCGAGGATATCGTCATTGAAGTAACTCAGACAACGGTAACATGGACAGGTGGTGGCATATCGCTTCTGCAGGACTGACCACAGTACGAATTAAAGAGAGGAAAGATTCAAAGAAGGGGGAGCAGCTGGCTGCAGTAACTATGACTCCCATAAGGTAGCCAAATGCCTCGTCATCCGGCGAGGTACATTTGCTAACTCGAGAGACTCGTAGTGGGAGTAACAGTGACGACGTTAACGTGGACATATAGTGGCACATCGGTTCTGTAGAACAGCCATAGCAAGAATGATAGAGAGAAAGGGCTTAGAAAAGTGGGAGCAACAGGCTGGAGTACTATGTCTCTCTTAAGGTAGCCAAATGCCTCGTCACCATGTGAAATTTTTTTTGAAAACTCGAGGATATCTTCGTTAAGGTACCTCTGACAACGTTAAGGGTTACATGTAATGGCATATTGCTCCTGCAGGACTGACCACAGTAATAATTAAATAGTGGACAGATACAAAGTACGTCGAGCAGCTGGCAGCAGTAACTATGACTCTCTTAAGGTAGCCAAATGCCTCGTCACTCGCGAAATTTATTTGAAAGCTCGAGGATATCGTCATTGAAGTAACTCAGACAACGGTAACATGGACAGGTGGTGGCATATCGCATCTGCAGGACTGACCACAGTACGAATTAAAGAGAGGAAAGATTCAAAGAAGGGGGAGCAGCTGGCTGCAGTAACTATGACTCCCATAAGGTAGCCAAATGCCTCGTCATCCGGCGAGGTACATTTGCTAACTCGAGAGACTCGTAGTGGGAGTAACAGTGACGACGTTAACGTGGACATATAGTGGCACATCGGTTCTGTAGAACAGCCATAGCAAGAAGGATAGAGAGAAAGGGCTTAGAAAAGTGGGAGCAACAGGCTGGAGTACTATGTCTCTCTTAAGGTAGCCAAATGCCTCGTCACCATGTGAAATTTTTTTTGAAAACTCGAGGATATCTTCGTTAAGGTACCTCTGACAACGTTAAGGGTTACATGTAATGGCATATTGCTCCTGCAGGACTGACCACAGTAATAATTAAATAGTGGACAGATACAAAGTACGTCGAGCAGCTGGCAGCAGTAACTATGACTCTCTTAAGGTAGCCAAATGCCTCGTCACTCGCGAAATTTATTTGAAAGCTCGAGGATATCGTCATTGAAGTAACTCAGACAACGGTAACATGGACAGGTGGTGGCATATCGCTTCTGCAGGACTGACCACAGTACGAATTAAAGAGAGGAAAGATTCAAAGAAGGGGGAGCAGCTGGCTGCAGTAACTATGACTCCCATAAGGTAGCCAAATGCCTCGTCATCCGGCGAGGTACATTTGCTAACTCGAGAGACTCGTAGTGGGAGTAACAGTGACGACGTTAACGTGGACATATAGTGGCACATCGGTTCTGTAGAACAGCCATAGCAAGAAGGATAGAGAGAAAGGGCTTAGAAAAGTGGGAGCAACAGGCTGGAGTACTATGTCTCTCTTAAGGTAGCCAAATGCCTCGTCACCATGTGAAATTTTTTTTGAAAACTCGAGGATATCTTCGTTAAGGTACCTCTGACAACGTTAAGGGTTACATGTAATGGCATATTGCTCCTGCAGGACTGACCACAGTAATAATTAAATAGTGGACAGATACAAAGCACGTCGAGCAGCTCGCAGCAGTAACTATGACTCTCTTAAGGTAGCCAAATGCCTCGTCACTCGGCGAAATTTATTTGAAAGCTCGAGGATATCGTCATTGAAGTAACTCAGACAACGGTAACATGGACAGGTGGTGGCATATCGCTTCTGCAGGACTGACCACAGTACGAATTAAAGAGAGGAAAGATTCAAAGAAGGGGGAGCAGCTGGCTGCAGTAACTATGACTCCCTTAAGGTAGCCAAATGCCTCGTCATCCGGCGAGGTACATTTGCTAACTCGAAGGACTCGTAGTGGGAGTAACAGTGACGACGTTAACGTGGACATATAGTGGCACATCGGTTCTGTAGAACAGCCATAGCAAGAAGGATAGAGAGAAAGGGCTTAGAAAAGTGGGAGCAACAGGCTGGAGTACTATGTCTCTCTTAAGGTAGTCAAATGCCTCGTCACCATGTGAAACTTTTTTTGAAAACTCGAAGATATCTTCGTTAAGGTACCTCTGACAACGTTAAGGGTTACATGTAATGGCATATTGCTCCTGCAGGACTGACCACAGTAATAATTAAATAGTGGACAGATACAAAGCACGTCGAGCAGCTCGCAGCAGTAACTATGACTCTCTTAAGGTAGCCAAATGCCTCGTCACTCGGCGAAATTTATTTGAAAGCTCGAGGATATCGTCATTGAAGTAACTCAGACAACGGTAACATGGACAGGTGGTGGCATATCGCTTCTGCAGGACTGACCACAGTACGAATTAAAGAGAGGAAAGATTCAAAGAAGGGGGAGCAGCTGGCTGCAGTAACTATGACTCCCTTAAGGTAGCCAAATGCCTCGTCATCCGGCGAGGTACATTTGCTAACTCGAAGGACTCGTAGTGGGAGTAACAGTGACGACGTTAACGTGGACATATAGTGGCACATCGGTTCTGTAGAACAGCCATAGCAAGAAGGATAGAGAGAAAGGGCTTAGAAAAGTGGGAGCAACAGGCTGGAGTACTATGTCTCTCTTAAGGTAGTCAAATGCCTCGTCACCATGTGAAACTTTTTTTGAAAACTCGAGGATATCTTCGTTAAGGTACCTCTGACAACGTTAAGGGTTACATGTAATGGCATATTGCTCCTGCAGGACTGACCACAGTAATAATTAAATAGTGGACAGATACAAAGCACGTCGAGCAGCTCGCAGCAGTAACTATGACTCTCTTAAGGTAGCCAAATGCCTCGTCACTCGGCGAAATTTATTTGAAAGCTCGAGGATATCGTCATTGAAGTAACTCAGACAACGGTAACATGGACAGGTGGTGGCATATCGCTTCTGCAGGACTGACCACAGTACGAATTAAAGAGAGGAAAGATTCAAAGAAGGGGGAGCAGCTGGCTGCAGTAACTATGACTCCCTTAAGGTAGCAAATGCCTCGTCATCCGGCGAGGTACATTTGCTAACTCGAGAGACTCGTAGTGGGAGTAACAGTGACGACGTTAACGTGGACATATAGTGGCACATCGGTTCTGTAGAACAGCCATAGCAAGAAGGATAGAGAGAAAGGGCTTAGAAAAGTGGGAGCAACAGGCTGGAGTACTATGTCTCTCTTAAGGTAGCCAAATGCCTCGTCACCATGTGAAACTTTTTTTGAAAACTCGAGGATATCTTCGTTAAGGTACCTCTGACAACGTTAAGGGTTACATGTAATGGCATATTGCTCCTGCAGGACTGACCACAGTAATAATTAAATAGTGGACAGATACAAAGCACGTCGAGCAGCTCGCAGCAGTAACTATGACTCTCTTAAGGTAGCCAAATGCCTCGTCACTCGGCGAAATTTATTTGAAAGCTCGAGGATATCGTCATTGAAGTAACTCAGACAACGGTAACATGGACAGGTGGTGGCATATCGCTTCTGCAGGACTGACCACAGTACGAATTAAAGAGAGGAAAGATTCAAAGAAGGGGGAGCAGCTGGCTGCAGTAACTATGACTCCCATAAGGTAGCCAAATGCCTCGTCATCCGGCGAGGTACATTTGCTAACTCGAGAGACTCGTAGTGGGAGTAACAGTGACGACGTTAACGTGGACATATAGTGGCACATCGGTTCTGTAGAACAGCCATAGCAAGAATGATAGAGAGAAAGGGCTTAGAAAAGTGGGAGCAACAGGCTGGAGTACTATGTCTCTCTTAAGGTAGCCAAATGCCTCGTCACCATGTGAAATTTTTTTTGAAAACTCGAGGATATCTTCGTTAAGGTACCTCTGACAACGTTAAGGGTTACATGTAATGGCATATTGCTCCTGCAGGACTGACCACAGTAATAATTAAATAGTGGACAGATACAAAGTACGTCGAGCAGCTGGCAGCAGTAACTATGACTCTCTTAAGGTAGCCAAATGCCTCGTCACTCGCGAAATTTATTTGAAAGCTCGAGGATATCGTCATTGAAGTAACTCAGACAACGGTAACATGGACAGGTGGTGGCATATCGCTTCTGCAGGACTGACCACAGTACGAATTAAAGAGAGGAAAGATTCAAAGAAGGGGGAGCAGCTGGCTGCAGTAACTATGACTCCCATAAGGTAGCCAAATGCCTCGTCATCCGGCGAGGTACATTTGCTAACTCGAGAGACTCGTAGTGGGAGTAACAGTGACGACGTTAACGTGGACATATAGTGGCACATCGGTTCTGTAGAACAGCCATAGCAAGAAGGATAGAGAGAAAGGGCTTAGAAAAGTGGGAGCAACAGGCTGGAGTACTATGTCTCTCTTAAGGTAGTCAAATGCCTCGTCACCATGTGAAACTTTTTTTGAAAACTCGAGGATATCTTCGTTAAGGTACCTCTGACAACGTTAAGGGTTACATGTAATGGCATATTGCTCCTGCAGGACTGACCACAGTAATAATTAAATAGTGGACAGATACAAAGCACGTCGAGCAGCTCGCAGCAGTAACTATGACTCTCTTAAGGTAGCCAAATGCCTCGTTACTCGGCGAAATTTATTTGAATGCTCGAGGATATCGTCATTGAAGTAACTCAGACAACGGTAACATGGACAGGTGGTGGCATATCGCTTCTGCAGGACTGACCACAGTACGAATTAAAGAGAGGAAAGATTCAAAGAAGGGGGAGCAGCTGGCTGCAGTAACTATGACTCCCTTAAGGTAGCCAAATGCCTCGTCATCCGGCGAGGTACATTTGCTAACTCGAAGGACTCGTAGTGGGAGTAACAGTGACGACGTTAACGTGGACATATAGTGGCACATCGGTTCTGTAGAACAGCCATAGCAAGAAGGATAGAGAGAAAGGGCTTAGAAAAGTGGGAGCAACAGGCTGGAGTACTATGTCTCTCTTAAGGTAGTCAAATGAGTCGTCACCATGTGAAACTTTTTTTGAAAACTCGAGGATATCTTCGTTAAGGTACCTCTGACAACGTTAAGGGTTACATGTAATGGCATATTGCTCCTGCAGGACTGACCACAGTAATAATTAAATAGTGGACAGATACAAAGCACGTCGAGCAGCTCGCAGCAGTAACTATGACTCTCTTAAGGTAGCCAAATGCCTCGTCACTCGGCGAAATTTATTTGAAAGCTCGAGGATATCGTCATTGAAGTAACTCAGACAACGGTAACATGGACAGGTGGTGGCATATCGCTTCTGCAGGACTGACCACAGTACGAATTAAAGAGAGGAAAGATTCAAAGAAGGGGGAGCAGCTGGCTGCAGTAACTATGACTCCCTTAAGGTAGCAAATGCCTCGTCATCCGGCGAGGTACATTTGCTAACTCGAGAGACTCGTAGTGGGAGTAACAGTGACGACGTTAACGTGGACATATAGTGGCACATCGGTTCTGTAGAACAGCCATAGCAAGAAGGATAGAGAGAAAGGGCTTAGAAAAGTGGGAGCAACAGGCTGGAGTACTATGTCTCTCTTAAGGTAGCCAAATGCCTCGTCACCATGTGAAACTTTTTTTGAAAACTCGAGGATATCTTCGTTAAGGTACCTCTGACAACGTTAAGGGTTACATGTAATGGCATATTGCTCCTGCAGGACTGACCACAGTAATAATTAAATAGTGGACAGATACAAAGCACGTCGAGCAGCTCGCAGCAGTAACTATGACTCTCTTAAGGTAGCCAAATGCCTCGTCACTCGGCGAAATTTATTTGAAAGCTCGAGGATATCGTCATTGAAGTAACTCAGACAACGGTAACATGGACAGGTGGTGGCATATCGCTTCTGCAGGACTGACCACAGTACGAATTAAAGAGAGGAAAGATTCAAAGAAGGGGGAGCAGCTGGCTGCAGTAACTATGACTCCCATAAGGTAGCCAAATGCCTCGTCATCCGGCGAGGTACATTTGCTAACTCGAGAGACTCGTAGTGGGAGTAACAGTGACGACGTTAACGTGGACATATAGTGGCACATCGGTTCTGTAGAACAGCCATAGCAAGAATGATAGAGAGAAAGGGCTTAGAAAAGTGGGAGCAACAGGCTGGAGTACTATGTCTCTCTTAAGGTAGCCAAATGCCTCGTCACCATGTGAAATTTTTTTTGAAAACTCGAGGATATCTTCGTTAAGGTACCTCTGACAACGTTAAGGGTTACATGTAATGGCATATTGCTCCTGCAGGACTGACCACAGTAATAATTAAATAGTGGACAGATACAAAGTACGTCGAGCAGCTGGCAGCAGTAACTATGACTCTCTTAAGGTAGCCAAATGCCTCGTCACTCGCGAAATTTATTTGAAAGCTCGAGGATATCGTCATTGAAGTAACTCAGACAACGGTAACATGGACAGGTGGTGGCATATCGCTTCTGCAGGACTGACCACAGTACGAATTAAAGAGAGGAAAGATTCAAAGAAGGGGGAGCAGCTGGCTGCAGTAACTATGACTCCCTTAAGGTAGCCAAATGCCTCGTCATCCGGCGAGGTACATTTGCTAACTCGAAGGACTCGTAGTGGGAGTAACAGTGACGACGTTAACGTGGACATATAGTGGCACATCGGTTCTGTAGAACAGCCATAGCAAGAAGGATAGAGAGAAAGGGCTTAGAAAAGTGGGAGCAACAGGCTGGAGTACTATGTCTCTCTTAAGGTAGTCAAATGCCTCGTCACCATGTGAAACTTTTTTTGAAAACTCGAAGATATCTTCGTTAAGGTACCATGACAACGTTAAGGGTTACATGTAATGGCATATTGCTCCTGCAGGACTGACCACAGTAATAATTAAATAGTGGACAGATACAAAGCACGTCGAGCAGCTCGCAGCAGTAACTATGACTCTCTTAAGGTAGCCAAATGCCTCGTCACTCGGCGAAATTTATTTGAAAGCTCGAGGATATCGTCATTGAAGTAACTCAGACAACGGTAACATGGACAGGTGGTGGCATATCGCTTCTGCAGGACTGACCACAGTACGAATTAAAGAGAGGAAAGATTCAAAGAAGGGGGAGCAGCTGGCTGCAGTAACTATGACTCCCTTAAGGTAGCCAAATGCCTCGTCATCCGGCGAGGTACATTTGCTAACTCGAGAGACTCGTAGTGGGAGTAACAGTGACGACGTTAACGTGGACATATAGTGGCACATCGGTTCTGTAGAACAGCCATAGCAAGAAGGATAGAGAGAAAGGGCTTAGAAAAGTGGGAGCAACAGGCTGGAGTACTATGTCTCTCTTAAGGTAGCCAAATGCCTCGTCACCATGTGAAACTTTTTTTGAAAACTCGAGGATATCTTCGTTAAGGTACCTCTGACAACGTTAAGGGTTACATGTAATGGCATATTGCTCCTGCAGGACTGACCACAGTAATAATTAAATAGTGGACAGATACAAAGCACGTCGAGCAGCTCGCAGCAGTAACTATGACTCTCTTAAGGTAGCCAAATGCCTCGTCACTCGGCGAAATTTATTTGAAAGCTCGAGGATATCGTCATTGAAGTAACTCAGACAACGGTAACATGGACAGGTGGTGGCATATCGCTTCTGCAGGACTGACCACAGTACGAATTAAAGAGAGGAAAGATTCAAAGAAGGGGGAGCAGCTGGCTGCAGTAACTATGACTCCCTTAAGGTAGCCAAATGCCTCGTCATCCGGCGAGGTACATTTGCTAACTCGAGAGACTCGTAGTGGGAGTAACAGTGACGACGTTAACGTGGACATATAGTGGCACATCGGTTCTGTAGAACAGCCATAGCAAGAAGGATAGAGAGAAAGGGCTTAGAAAAGTGGGAGCAACAGGCTGGAGTACTATGTCTCTCTTAAGGTAGCCAAATGCCTCGTCACCATGTGAAACTTTTTTTGAAAACTCGAGGATATCTTCGTTAAGGTACCTCTGACAACGTTAAGGGTTACATGTAATGGCATATTGCTCCTGCAGGACTGACCACAGTAATAATTAAATAGTGGACAGATACAAAGCACGTCGAGCAGCTCGCAGCAGTAACTATGACTCTCTTAAGGTAGCCAAATGCCTCGTCACTCGGCGAAATTTATTTGAAAGCTCGAGGATATCGTCATTGAAGTAACTCAGACAACGGTAACATGGACAGGTGGTGGCATATCGCTTCTGCAGGACTGACCACAGTACGAATTAAAGAGAGGAAAGATTCAAAGAAGGGGGAGCAGCTGGCTGCAGTAACTATGACTCCCATAAGGTAGCCAAATGCCTCGTCATCCGGCGAGGTACATTTGCTAACTCGAGAGACTCGTAGTGGGAGTAACAGTGACGACGTTAACGTGGACATATAGTGGCACATCGGTTCTGTAGAACAGCCATAGCAAGAATGATAGAGAGAAAGGGCTTAGAAAAGTGGGAGCAACAGGCTGGAGTACTATGTCTCCCTTAAGGTAGCCAAATGCCTCGTCACCATGTGAAATTTTTTTTGAAAACTCGAGGATATCTTCGTTAAGGTACCTCTGACAACGTTAAGGGTTACATGTAATGGCATATTGCTCCTGCAGGACTGACCACAGTAATAATTAAATAGTGGACAGATACAAAGTACGTCGAGCAGCTGGCAGCAGTAACTATGACTCTCTTAAGGTAGCCAAATGCCTCGTCACTCGGCGAAATTTATTTGAAAGCTCGAGGATATCGTCATTGAAGTAACTCAGACAACGGTAACATGGACAGGTGGTGGCATATCGCTTCTGCAGGACTGACCACAGTACGAATTAAAGAGAGGAAAGATTCAAAGAAGGGGGAGCAGCTGGCTGCAGTAACTATGACTCCCTTAAGGTAGCCAAATGCCTCGTCATCCGGCGAGGTACATTTGCTAACTCGAGAGACTCGTAGTGGGAGTAACAGTGACGACGTTAACGTGGACATATAGTGGCACATCGGTTCTGTAGAACAGCCATAGCAAGAAGGATAGAGAGAAAGGGCTTAGAAAAGTGGGAGCAACAGGCTGGAGTACTATGTCTCTCTTAAGGTAGTCAAATGCCTCGTCACCATGTGAAACTTTTTTTGAAAACTCGAGGATATCTTCGTTAAGGTACCTCTGACAACGTTAAGGGTTACATGTAATGGCATATTGCTCCTGCAGGACTGACCACAGTAATAATTAAATAGTGGACAGATACAAAGCACGTCGAGCAGCTCGCAGCAGTAACTATGACTCTCTTAAGGTAGCCAAATGCCTCGTCACTCGGCGAAATTTATTTGAAAGCTCGAGGATATCGTCATTGAAGTAACTCAGACAACGGTAACATGGACAGGTGGTGGCATATCGCTTCTGCAGGACTGACCACAGTACGAATTAAAGAGAGGAAAGATTCAAAGAAGGGGGAGCAGCTGGCTGCAGTAACTATGACTCCCTTAAGGTAGCAAATGCCTCGTCATCCGGCGAGGTACATTTGCTAACTCGAGAGACTCGTAGTGGGAGTAACAGTGACGACGTTAACGTGGACATATAGTGGCACATCGGTTCTGTAGAACAGCCATAGCAAGAAGGATAGAGAGAAAGGGCTTAGAAAAGTGGGAGCAACAGGCTGGAGTACTATGTCTCTCTTAAGGTAGCCAAATGCCTCGTCACCATGTGAAACTTTTTTTGAAAACTCGAGGATATCTTCGTTAAGGTACCTCTGACAACGTTAAGGGTTACATGTAATGGCATATTGCTCCTGCAGGACTGACCACAGTAATAATTAAATAGTGGACAGATACAAAGCACGTCGAGCAGCTCGCAGCAGTAACTATGACTCTCTTAAGGTAGCCAAATGCCTCGTCACTCGGCGAAATTTATTTGAAAGCTCGAGGATATCGTCATTGAAGTAACTCAGACAACGGTAACATGGACAGGTGGTGGCATATCGCTTCTGCAGGACTGACCACAGTACGAATTAAAGAGAGGAAAGATTCAAAGAAGGGGGAGCAGCTGGCTGCAGTAACTATGACTCCCATAAGGTAGCCAAATGCCTCGTCATCCGGCGAGGTACATTTGCTAACTCGAGAGACTCGTAGTGGGAGTAACAGTGACGACGTTAACGTGGACATATAGTGGCACATCGGTTCTGTAGAACAGCCATAGCAAGAATGATAGAGAGAAAGGGCTTAGAAAAGTGGGAGCAACAGGCTGGAGTACTATGTCTCTCTTAAGGTAGCCAAATGCCTCGTCACCATGTGAAATTTTTTTTGAAAACTCGAGGATATCTTCGTTAAGGTACCTCTGACAACGTTAAGGGTTACATGTAATGGCATATTGCTCCTGCAGGACTGACCACAGTAATAATTAAATAGTGGACAGATACAAAGTACGTCGAGCAGCTGGCAGCAGTAACTATGACTCTCTTAAGGTAGCCAAATGCCTCGTCACTCGCGAAATTTATTTGAAAGCTCGAGGATATCGTCATTGAAGTAACTCAGACAACGGTAACATGGACAGGTGGTGGCATATCGCTTCTGCAGGACTGACCACAGTACGAATTAAAGAGAGGAAAGATTCAAAGAAGGGGGAGCAGCTGGCTGCAGTAACTATGACTCCCATAAGGTAGCCAAATGCCTCGTCATCCGGCGAGGTACATTTGCTAACTCGAGAGACTCGTAGTGGGAGTAACAGTGACGACGTTAACGTGGACATATAGTGGCACATCGGTTCTGTAGAACAGCCATAGCAAGAAGGATAGAGAGAAAGGGCTTAGAAAAGTGGGAGCAACAGGCTGGAGTACTATGTCTCTCTTAAGGTAGCCAAATGCCTCGTCACCATGTGAAATTTTTTTTGAAAACTCGAGGATATCTTCGTTAAGGTACCTCTGACAACGTTAAGGGTTACATGTAATGGCATATTGCTCCTGCAGGACTGACCACAGTAATAATTAAATAGTGGACAGATACAAAGCACGTCGAGCAGCTCGCAGCAGTAACTATGACTCTCTTAAGGTAGCCAAATGCCTCGTCACTCGGCGAAATTTATTTGAAAGCTCGAGGATATCGTCATTGAAGTAACTCAGACAACGGTAACATGGACAGGTGGTGGCATATCGCTTCTGCAGGACTGACCACAGTACGAATTAAAGAGAGGAAAGATTCAAAGAAGGGGGAGCAGCTGGCTGCAGTAACTATGACTCCCTTAAGGTAGCCAAATGCCTCGTCATCCGGCGAGGTACATTTGCTAACTCGAAGGACTCGTAGTGGGAGTAACAGTGACGACGTTAACGTGGACATATAGTGGCACATCGGTTCTGTAGAACAGCCATAGCAAGAAGGATAGAGAGAAAGGGCTTAGAAAAGTGGGAGCAACAGGCTGGAGTACTATGTCTCTCTTAAGGTAGTCAAATGCCTCGTCACCATGTGAAACTTTTTTTGAAAACTCGAAGATATCTTCGTTAAGGTACCTCTGACAACGTTAAGGGTTACATGTAATGGCATATTGCTCCTGCAGGACTGACCACAGTAATAATTAAATAGTGGACAGATACAAAGCACGTCGAGCAGCTCGCAGCAGTAACTATGACTCTCTTAAGGTAGCCAAATGCCTCGTCACTCGGCGAAATTTATTTGAAAGCTCGAGGATATCGTCATTGAAGTAACTCAGACAACGGTAACATGGACAGGTGGTGGCATATCGCTTCTGCAGGACTGACCACAGTACGAATTAAAGAGAGGAAAGATTCAAAGAAGGGGGAGCAGCTGGCTGCAGTAACTATGACTCCCTTAAGGTAGCCAAATGCCTCGTCATCCGGCGAGGTACATTTGCTAACTCGAGAGACTCGTAGTGGGAGTAACAGTGACGACGTTAACGTGGACATATAGTGGCACATCGGTTCTGTAGAACAGCCATAGCAAGAAGGATAGAGAGAAAGGGCTTAGAAAAGTGGGAGCAACAGGCTGGAGTACTATGTCTCTCTTAAGGTAGCCAAATGCCTCGTCACCATGTGAAACTTTTTTTGAAAACTCGAGGATATCTTCGTTAAGGTACCTCTGACAACGTTAAGGGTTACATGTAATGGCATATTGCTCCTGCAGGACTGACCACAGTAATAATTAAATAGTGGACAGATACAAAGCACGTCGAGCAGCTCGCAGCAGTAACTATGACTCTCTTAAGGTAGCCAAATGCCTCGTCACTCGGCGAAATTTATTTGAAAGCTCGAGGATATCGTCATTGAAGTAACTCAGACAACGGTAACATGGACAGGTGGTGGCATATCGCTTCTGCAGGACTGACCACAGTACGATTTAAAGAGAGGAAAGATTCAAAGAAGGGGGAGCAGCTGGCTGCAGTAACTATGACTCCCTTAAGGTAGCCAAATGCCTCGTCATCCGGCGAGGTACATTTGCTAACTCGAGAGACTCGTAGTGGGAGTAACAGTGACGACGTTAACGTGGACATATAGTGGCACATCGGTTCTGTAGAACAGCCATAGCAAGAAGGATAGAGAGAAAGGGCTTAGAAAAGTGGGAGCAACAGGCTGGAGTACTATGTCTCTCTTAAGGTAGCCAAATGCCTCGTCACCATGTGAAACTTTTTTTGAAAACTCGAGGATATCTTCGTTAAGGTACCTCTGACAACGTTAAGGGTTACATGTAATGGCATATTGCTCCTGCAGGACTGACCACAGTAATAATTAAATAGTGGACAGATACAAAGCACGTCGAGCAGCTCGCAGCAGTAACTATGACTCTCTTAAGGTAGCCAAATGCCTCGTCACTCGGCGAAATTTATTTGAAAGCTCGAGGATATCGTCATTGAAGTAACTCAGACAACGGTAACATGGACAGGTGGTGGCATATCGCTTCTGCAGGACTGACCACAGTACGAATTAAAGAGAGGAAAGATTCAAAGAAGGGGGAGCAGCTGGCTGCAGTAACTATGACTCCCATAAGGTAGCCAAATGCCTCGTCATCCGGCGAGGTACATTTGCTAACTCGAGAGACTCGTAGTGGGAGTAACAGTGACGACGTTAACGTGGACATATAGTGGCACATCGGTTCTGTAGAACAGCCATAGCAAGAATGATAGAGAGAAAGGGCTTAGAAAAGTGGGAGCAACAGGCTGGAGTACTATGTCTCTCTTAAGGTAGCCAAATGCCTCGTCACCATGTGAAATTTTTTTTGAAAACTCGAGGATATCTTCGTTAAGGTACCTCTGACAACGTTAAGGGTTACATGTAATGGCATATTGCTCCTGCAGGACTGACCACAGTAATAATTAAATAGTGGACAGATACAAAGTACGTCGAGCAGCTGGCAGCAGTAACTATGACTCTCTTAAGGTAGCCAAATGCCTCGTCACTCGGCGAAATTTATTTGAAAGCTCGAGGATATCGTCATTGAAGTAACTCAGACAACGGTAACATGGACAGGTGGTGGCATATCGCTTCTGCAGGACTGACCACAGTACGAATTAAAGAGAGGAAAGATTCAAAGAAGGGGGAGCAGCTGGCTGCAGTAACTATGACTCCCTTAAGGTAGCCAAATGCCTCGTCATCCGGCGAGGTACATTTGCTAACTCGAGAGACTCGTAGTGGGAGTAACAGTGACGACGTTAACGTGGACATATAGTGGCACATCGGTTCTGTAGAACAGCCATAGCAAGAAGGATAGAGAGAAAGGGCTTAGAAAAGTGGGAGCAACAGGCTGGAGTACTATGTCTCTCTTAAGGTAGCCAAATGCCTCGTCACCATGTGAAACTTTTTTTGAAAACTCGAGGATATCTTCGTTAAGGTACCTCTGACAACGTTAAGGGTTACATGTAATGGCATATTGCTCCTGCAGGACTGACCACAGTAATAATTAAATAGTGGACAGATACAAAGCACGTCGAGCAGCTCGCAGCAGTAACTATGACTCTCTTAAGGTAGCCAAATGCCTCGTCACTCGGCGAAATTTATTTGAAAGCTCGAGGATATCGTCATTGAAGTAACTCAGACAACGGTAACATAGACAGGTGGTGGCATATCGCTTCTGCAGGACTGACCACAGTACGAATTAAAGAGAGGAAAGATTCAAAGAAGGGGGAGCAGCTGGCTGCAGTAACTATGACTCCCATAAGGTAGCCAAATGCCTCGTCATCCGGCGAGGTACATTTGCTAACTCGAGAGACTCGTAGTGGGAGTAACAGTGACGACGTTAACGTGGACATATAGTGGCACATCGGTTCTGTAGAACAGCCATAGCAAGAATGATAGAGAGAAAGGGCTTAGAAAAGTGGGAGCAACAGGCTGGAGTACTATGTCTCTCTTAAGGTAGCCAAATGCCTCGTCACCATGTGAAATTTTTTTTGAAAACTCGAGGATATCTTCGTTAAGGTACCTCTGACAACGTTAAGGGTTACATGTAATGGCATATTGCTCCTGCAGGACTGACCACAGTAATAATTAAATAGTGGACAGATACAAAGTACGTCGAGCAGCTGGCAGCAGTAACTATGACTCTCTTAAGGTAGCCAAAGGCCTCGTCACTCGCGAAATTTATTTGAAAGCTCGAGGATATCGTCATTGAAGTAACTCAGACAACGGTAACATGGACAGGTGGTGGCATATCGCTTCTGCAGGACTGACCACAGTACGAATTAAAGAGAGGAAAGATTCAAAGAAGGGGGAGCAGCTGGCTGCAGTAACTATGACTCCCATAAGGTAGCCAAATGCCTCGTCATCCGGCGAGGTACATTTGCTAACTCGAGAGACTCGTAGTGGGAGTAACAGTGACGACGTTAACGTGGACATATAGTGGCACATCGGTTCTGTAGAACAGCCATAGCAAGAAGGATAGAGAGAAAGGGCTTAGAAAAGTGGGAGCAACAGGCTGGAGTACTATGTCTCTCTTAAGGTAGCCAAATGCCTCGTCACCATGTGAAATTTTTTTTGAAAACTCGAGGATATCTTCGTTAAGGTACCTCTGACAACGTTAAGGGTTACATGTAATGGCATATTGCTCCTGCAGGACTGACCACAGTAATAATTAAATAGTGGACAGATACAAAGCACGTCGAGCAGCTCGCAGCAGTAACTATGACTCTCTTAAGGTAGCCAAATGCCTCGTCACTCGGCGAAATTTATTTGAAAGCTCGAGGATATCGTCATTGAAGTAACTCAGACAACGGTAACATGGACAGGTGGTGGCATATCGCTTCTGCAGGACTGACCACAGTACGAATTAAAGAGAGGAAAGATTCAAAGAAGGGGGAGCAGCTGGCTGCAGTAACTATGACTCCCTTAAGGTAGCCAAATGCCTCGTCATCCGGCGAGGTACATTTGCTAACTCGAGAGACTCGTAGTGGGAGTAACAGTGACGACGTTAACGTGGACATATAGTGGCACATCGGTTCTGTAGAACAGCCATAGCAAGAAGGATAGAGAGAAAGGGCTTAGAAAAGTGGGAGCAACAGGCTGGAGTACTATGTCTCTCTTAAGGTAGCCAAATGCCTCGTCACCATGTGAAACTTTTTTTGAAAACTCGAGGATATCTTCGTTAAGGTACCTCTGACAACGTTAAGGGTTACATGTAATGGCATATTGCTCCTGCAGGACTGACCACAGTAATAATTAAATAGTGGACAGATACAAAGCACGTCGAGCAGCTCGCAGCAGTAACTATGACTCTCTTAAGGTAGCCAAATGCCTCGTCACTCGGCGAAATTTATTTGAAAGCTCGAGGATATCGTCATTGAAGTAACTCAGACAACGGTAACATAGACAGGTGGTGGCATATCGCTTCTGCAGGACTGACCACAGTACGAATTAAAGAGAGGAAAGATTCAAAGAAGGGGGAGCAGCTGGCTGCAGTAACTATGACTCCCATAAGGTAGCCAAATGCCTCGTCATCCGGCGAGGTACATTTGCTAACTCGAGAGACTCGTAGTGGGAGTAACAGTGACGACGTTAACGTGGACATATAGTGGCACATCGGTTCTGTAGAACAGCCATAGCAAGAATGATAGAGAGAAAGGGCTTAGAAAAGTGGGAGCAACAGGCTGGAGTACTATGTCTCTCTTAAGGTAGCCAAATGCCTCGTCACCATGTGAAATTTTTTTTGAAAACTCGAGGATATCTTCGTTAAGGTACCTCTGACAACGTTAAGGGTTACATGTAATGGCATATTGCTCCTGCAGGACTGACCACAGTAATAATTAAATAGTGGACAGATACAAAGTACGTCGAGCAGCTGGCAGCAGTAACTATGACTCTCTTAAGGTAGCCAAATGCCTCGTCACTCGCGAAATTTATTTGAAAGCTCGAGGATATCGTCATTGAAGTAACTCAGACAACGGTAACATGGACAGGTGGTGGCATATCGCTTCTGCAGGACTGACCACAGTACGAATTAAAGAGAGGAAAGATTCAAAGAAGGGGGAGCAGCTGGCTGCAGTAACTATGACTCCCATAAGGTAGCCAAATGCCTCGTCATCCGGCGAGGTACATTTGCTAACTCGAGAGACTCGTAGTGGGAGTAACAGTGACGACGTTAACGTGGACATATAGTGGCACATCGGTTCTGTAGAACAGCCATAGCAAGAAGGATAGAGAGAAAGGGCTTAGAAAAGTGGGAGCAACAGGCTGGAGTACTATGTCTCTCTTAAGGTAGCCAAATGCCTCGTCACCATGTGAAATTTTTTTTGAAAACTCGAGGATATCTTCGTTAAGGTACCTCTGACAACGTTAAGGGTTACATGTAATGGCATATTGCTCCTGCAGGACTGACCACAGTAATAATTAAATAGTGGACAGATACAAAGCACGTCGAGCAGCTCGCAGCAGTAACTATGACTCTCTTAAGGTAGCCAAATGCCTCGTCACTCGGCGAAATTTATTTGAAAGCTCGAGGATATCGTCATTGAAGTAACTCAGACAACGGTAACATGGACAGGTGGTGGCATATCGCTTCTGCAGGACTGACCACAGTACGAATTAAAGAGAGGAAAGATTCAAAGAAGGGGGAGCAGCTGGCTGCAGTAACTATGACTCCCTTAAGGTAGCCAAATGCCTCGTCATCCGGCGAGGTACATTTGCTAACTCGAGAGACTCGTAGTGGGAGTAACAGTGACGACGTTAACGTGGACATATAGTGGCACATCGGTTCTGTAGAACAGCCATAGCAAGAAGGATAGAGAGAAAGGGCTTAGAAAAGTGGGAGCAACAGGCTGGAGTACTATGTCTCTCTTAAGGTAGTCAAATGCCTCGTCACCATGTGAAACTTTTTTTGAAAACTCGAGGATATCTTCGTTAAGGTACCTCTGACAACGTTAAGGGTTACATGTAATGGCATATTGCTCCAGCAGGACTGACCACAGTAATAATTAAATAGTGGACAGATACAAAGCACGTCGAGCAGCTCGCAGCAGTAACTATGACTCTCTTAAGGTAGCCAAATGCCTCGTCACTCGGCGAAATTTATTTGAAAGCTCGAGGATATCGTCATTGAAGTAACTCAGACAACGGTAACATGGACAGGTGGTGGCATATCGCTTCTGCAGGACTGACCACAGTACGAATTAAAGAGAGGAAAGATTCAAAGAAGGGGGAGCAGCTGGCTGCAGTAACTATGACTCCCTTAAGGTAGCCAAATGCCTCGTCATCCGGCGAGGTACATTTGCTAACTCGAGAGACTCGTAGTGGGAGTAACAGTGACGACGTTAACGTGGACATATAGTGGCACATCGGTTCTGTAGAACAGCCATAGCAAGAAGGATAGAGAGAAAGGGCTTAGAAAAGTGGGAGCAACAGGCTGGAGTACTATGTCTCTCTTAAGGTAGTCAAATGCCTCGTCACCATGTGAAACTTTTTTTGAAAACTCGAGGATATCTTCGTTAAGGTACCTCTGACAACGTTAAGGGTTACATGTAATGGCATATTGCTCCTGCAGGACTGACCACAGTAATAATTAAATAGTGGACAGATACAAAGCACGTCGAGCAGCTCGCAGCAGTAACTATGACTCTCTTAAGGTAGCCAAATGCCTCGTCACTCGGCGAAATTTATTTGAAAGCTCGAGGATATCGTCATTGAAGTAACTCAGACAACGGTAACATGGACAGGTGGTGGCATATCGCTTCTGCAGGACTGACCACAGTACGAATTAAAGAGAGGAAAGATTCAAAGAAGGGGGAGCAGCTGGCTGCAGTAACTATGACTCCCATAAGGTAGCCAAATGCCTCGTCATCCGGCGAGGTACATTTGCTAACTCGAGAGACTCGTAGTGGGAGTAACAGTGACGACGTTAACGTGGACATATAGTGGCACATCGGTTCTGTAGAACAGCCATAGCAAGAATGATAGAGAGAAAGGGCTTAGAAAAGTGGGAGCAACAGGCTGGAGTACTATGTCTCTCTTAAGGTAGCCAAATGCCTCGTCACCATGTGAAATTTTTTTTGAAAACTCGAGGATATCTTCGTTAAGGTACCTCTGACAACGTTAAGGGTTACATGTAATGGCATATTGCTCCTGCAGGACTGACCACAGTAATAATTAAATAGTGGACAGATACAAAGTACGTCGAGCAGCTGGCAGCAGTAACTATGACTCTCTTAAGGTAGCCAAATGCCTCGTCACTCGCGAATTTATTTGAAAGCTCGAGGATATCGTCATTGAAGTAACTCAGACAACGGTAACATGGACAGGTGGTGGCATATCGCTTCTGCAGGACTGACCACAGTACGAATTAAAGAGAGGAAAGATTCAAAGAAGGGGGAGCAGCTGGCTGCAGTAACTATGACTCCCATAAGGTAGCCAAATGCCTCGTCATCCGGCGAGGTACATTTGCTAACTCGAGAGACTCGTAGTGGGAGTAACAGTGACGACGTTAACGTGGACATATAGTGGCACATCGGTTCTGTAGAACAGCCATAGCAAGAAGGATAGAGAGAAAGGGCTTAGAAAAGTGGGAGCAACAGGCTGGAGTACTATGTCTCTCTTAAGGTAGCCAAATGCCTCGTCACCATGTGAAATTTTTTTTGAAAACTCGAGGATATCTTCGTTAAGGTACCTCTGACAACGTTAAGGGTTACATGTAATGGCATATTGCTCCTGCAGGACTGACCACAGTAATAATTAAATAGTGGACAGATACAAAGCACGTCGAGCAGCTCGCAGCAGTAACTATGACTCTCTTAAGGTAGCCAAATGCCTCGTCACTCGGCGAAATTTATTTGAAAGCTCGAGGATATCGTCATTGAAGTAACTCAGACAACGGTAACATGGACAGGTGGTGGCATATCGCTTCTGCAGGACTGACCACAGTACGAATTAAAGAGAGGAAAGATTCAAAGAAGGGGGAGCAGCTGGCTGCAGTAACTATGACTCCCTTAAGGTAGCCAAATGCCTCGTCATCCGGCGAGGTACATTTGCTAACTCGAGAGACTCGTAGTGGGAGTAACAGTGACGACGTTAACGTGGACATATAGTGGCACATCGGTTCTGTAGAACAGCCATAGCAAGAAGGATAGAGAGAAAGGGCTTAGAAAAGTGGGAGCAACAGGCTGGAGTACTATGTCTCTCTTAAGGTAGCCAAATGCCTCGTCACCATGTGAAACTTTTTTTGAAAACTCGAGGATATCTTCGTTAAGGTACCTCTGACAACGTTAAGGGTTACATGTAATGGCATATTGCTCCTGCAGGACTGACCACAGTAATAATTAAATAGTGGACAGATACAAAGCACGTCGAGCAGCTCGCAGCAGTAACTATGACTCTCTTAAGGTAGCCAAATGCCTCGTCACTCGGCGAAATTTATTTGAAAGCTCGAGGATATCGTCATTGAAGTAACTCAGACAACGGTAACATGGACAGGTGGTGGCATATCGCTTCTGCAGGACTGACCACAGTACGAATTAAAGAGAGGAAAGATTCAAAGAAGGGGTGCAGCTGGCTGCAGTAACTATGACTCCCATAAGGTAGCCAAATGCCTCGTCATCCGGCGAGGTACATTTGCTAACTCGAGAGACTCGTAGTGGGAGTAACAGTGACGACGTTAACGTGGACATATAGTGGCACATCGGTTCTGTAGAACAGCCATAGCAAGAATGATAGAGAGAAAGGGCTTAGAAAAGTGGGAGCAACAGGCTGGAGTACTATGTCTCTCTTAAGGTAGCCAAATGCCTCGTCACCATGTGAAATTTTTTTTGAAAACTCGAGGATATCTTCGTTAAGGTACCTCTGACAACGTTAAGGGTTACATGTAATGGCATATTGCTCCTGCAGGACTGACCACAGTAATAATTAAATAGTGGACAGATACAAAGTACGTCGAGCAGCTGGCAGCAGTAACTATGACTCTCTTAAGGTAGCCAAATGCCTCGTCACTCGCGAAATTTATTTGAAAGCTCGAGGATATCGTCATTGAAGTAACTCAGACAACGGTAACATGGACAGGTGGTGGCATATCGCTTCTGCAGGACTGACCACAGTACGAATTAAAGAGAGGAAAGATTCAAAGAAGGGGGAGCAGCTGGCTGCAGTAACTATGACTCCCATAAGGTAGCCAAATGCCTCGTCATCCGGCGAGGTACATTTGCTAACTCGAGAGACTCGTAGTGGGAGTAACAGTGACGACGTTAACGTGGACATATAGTGGCACATCGGTTCTGTAGAACAGCCATAGCAAGAAGGATAGAGAGAAAGGGCTTAGAAAAGTGGGAGCAACAGGCTGGAGTACTATGTCTCTCTTAAGGTAGCCAAATGCCTCGTCACCATGTGAAATTTTTTTTGAAAACTCGAGGATATCTTCGTTAAGGTACCTCTGACAACGTTAAGGGTTACATGTAATGGCATATTGCTCCTGCAGGACTGACCACAGTAATAATTAAATAGTGGACAGATACAAAGCACGTCGAGCAGCTCGCAGCAGTAACTATGACTCTCTTAAGGTAGCCAAATGCCTCGTCACTCGGCGAAATTTATTTGAAAGCTCGAGGATATCGTCATTGAAGTAACTCAGACAACGGTAACATGGACAGGTGGTGGCATATCGCTTCTGCAGGACTGACCACAGTACGAATTAAAGAGAGGAAAGATTCAAAGAAGGGGGAGCAGCTGGCTGCAGTAACTATGACTCCCTTAAGGTAGCCAAATGCCTCGTCATCCGGCGAGGTACATTTGCTAACTCGAGAGACTCGTAGTGGGAGTAACAGTGACGACGTTAACGTGGACATATAGTGGCACATCGGTTCTGTAGAACAGCCATAGCAAGAAGGATAGAGAGAAAGGGCTTAGAAAAGTGGGAGCAACAGGCTGGAGTACTATGTCTCTCTTAAGGTAGCCAAATGCCTCGTCACCATGTGAAACTTTTTTTGAAAACTCGAGGATATCTTCGTTAAGGTACCTCTGACAACGTTAAGGGTTACATGTAATGGCATATTGCTCCTGCAGGACTGACCACAGTAATAATTAAATAGTGGACAGATACAAAGCACGTCGAGCAGCTCGCAGCAGTAACTATGACTCTCTTAAGGTAGCCAAATGCCTCGTCACTCGGCGAAATTTATTTGAAAGCTCGAGGATATCGTCATTGAAGTAACTCAGACAACGGTAACATAGACAGGTGGTGGCATATCGCTTCTGCAGGACTGACCACAGTACGAATTAAAGAGAGGAAAGATTCAAAGAAGGGGGAGCAGCTGGCTGCAGTAACTATGACTCCCATAAGGTAGCCAAATGCCTCGTCATCCGGCGAGGTACATTTGCTAACTCGAGAGACTCGTAGTGGGAGTAACAGTGACGACGTTAACGTGGACATATAGTGGCACATCGGTTCTGTAGAACAGCCATAGCAAGAATGATAGAGAGAAAGGGCTTAGAAAAGTGGGAGCAACAGGCTGGAGTACTATGTCTCTCTTAAGGTAGCCAAATGCCTCGTCACCATGTGAAATTTTTTTTGAAAACTCGAGGATATCTTCGTTAAGGTACCTCTGACAACGTTAAGGGTTACATGTAATGGCATATTGCTCCTGCAGGACTGACCACAGTAATAATTAAATAGTGGACAGATACAAAGTACGTCGAGCAGCTGGCAGCAGTAACTATGACTCTCTTAAGGTAGCCAAATGCCTCGTCACTCGCGAAATTTATTTGAAAGCTCGAGGATATCGTCATTGAAGTAACTCAGACAACGGTAACATGGACAGGTGGTGGCATATCGCTTCTGCAGGACTGACCACAGTACGAATTAAAGAGAGGAAAGATTCAAAGAAGGGGGAGCAGCTGGCTGCAGTAACTATGACTCCCATAAGGTAGCCAAATGCCTCGTCATCCGGCGAGGTACATTTGCTAACTCGAGAGACTCGTAGTGGGAGTAACAGTGACGACGTTAACGTGGACATATAGTGGCACATCGGTTCTGTAGAACAGCCATAGCAAGAAGGATAGAGAGAAAGGGCTTAGAAAAGTGGGAGCAACAGGCTGGAGTACTATGTCTCTCTTAAGGTAGCCAAATGCCTCGTCACCATGTGAAATTTTTTTTGAAAACTCGAGGATATCTTCGTTAAGGTACCTCTGACAACGTTAAGGGTTACATGTAATGGCATATTGCTCCTGCAGGACTGACCACAGTAATAATTAAATAGTGGACAGATACAAAGCACGTCGAGCAGCTCGCAGCAGTAACTATGACTCTCTTAAGGTAGCCAAATGCCTCGTCACTCGGCGAAATTTATTTGAAAGCTCGAGGATATCGTCATTGAAGTAACTCAGACAACGGTAACATGGACAGGTGGTGGCATATCGCTTCTGCAGGACTGACCACAGTACGAATTAAAGAGAGGAAAGATTCAAAGAAGGGGGAGCAGCTGGCTGCAGTAACTATGACTCCCTTAAGGTAGCCAAATGCCTCGTCATCCGGCGAGGTACATTTGCTAACTCGAGAGACTCGTAGTGGGAGTAACAGTGACGACGTTAACGTGGACATATAGTGGCACATCGGTTCTGTAGAACAGCCATAGCAAGAAGGATAGAGAGAAAGGGCTTAGAAAAGTGGGAGCAACAGGCTGGAGTACTATGTCTCTCTTAAGGTAGTCAAATGCCTCGTCACCATGTGAAACTTTTTTTGAAAACTCGAGGATATCTTCGTTAAGGTACCTCTGACAACGTTAAGGGTTACATGTAATGGCATATTGCTCCAGCAGGACTGACCACAGTAATAATTAAATAGTGGACAGATACAAAGCACGTCGAGCAGCTCGCAGCAGTAACTATGACTCTCTTAAGGTAGCCAAATGCCTCGTCACTCGGCGAAATTTATTTGAAAGCTCGAGGATATCGTCATTGAAGTAACTCAGACAACGGTAACATGGACAGGTGGTGGCATATCGCTTCTGCAGGACTGACCACAGTACGAATTAAAGAGAGGAAAGATTCAAAGAAGGGGGAGCAGCTGGCTGCAGTAACTATGACTCCCTTAAGGTAGCCAAATGCCTCGTCATCCGGCGAGGTACATTTGCTAACTCGAGAGACTCGTAGTGGGAGTAACAGTGACGACGTTAACGTGGACATATAGTGGCACATCGGTTCTGTAGAACAGCCATAGCAAGAAGGATAGAGAGAAAGGGCTTAGAAAAGTGGGAGCAACAGGCTGGAGTACTATGTCTCTCTTAAGGTAGTCAAATGCCTCGTCACCATGTGAAACTTTTTTTGAAAACTCGAGGATATCTTCGTTAAGGTACCTCTGACAACGTTAAGGGTTACATGTAATGGCATATTGCTCCTGCAGGACTGACCACAGTAATAATTAAATAGTGGACAGATACAAAGCACGTCGAGCAGCTCGCAGCAGTAACTATGACTCTCTTAAGGTAGCCAAATGCCTCGTCACTCGGCGAAATTTATTTGAAAGCTCGAGGATATCGTCATTGAAGTAACTCAGACAACGGTAACATGGACAGGTGGTGGCATATCGCTTCTGCAGGACTGACCACAGTACGAATTAAAGAGAGGAAAGATTCAAAGAAGGGGGAGCAGCTGGCTGCAGTAACTATGACTCCCATAAGGTAGCCAAATGCCTCGTCATCCGGCGAGGTACATTTGCTAACTCGAGAGACTCGTAGTGGGAGTAACAGTGACGACGTTAACGTGGACATATAGTGGCACATCGGTTCTGTAGAACAGCCATAGCAAGAATGATAGAGAGAAAGGGCTTAGAAAAGTGGGAGCAACAGGCTGGAGTACTATGTCTCTCTTAAGGTAGCCAAATGCCTCGTCACCATGTGAAATTTTTTTTGAAAACTCGAGGATATCTTCGTTAAGGTACCTCTGACAACGTTAAGGGTTACATGTAATGGCATATTGCTCCTGCAGGACTGACCACAGTAATAATTAAATAGTGGACAGATACAAAGTACGTCGAGCAGCTGGCAGCAGTAACTATGACTCTCTTAAGGTAGCCAAATGCCTCGTCACTCGCGAATTTATTTGAAAGCTCGAGGATATCGTCATTGAAGTAACTCAGACAACGGTAACATGGACAGGTGGTGGCATATCGCTTCTGCAGGACTGACCACAGTACGAATTAAAGAGAGGAAAGATTCAAAGAAGGGGGAGCAGCTGGCTGCAGTAACTATGACTCCCATAAGGTAGCCAAATGCCTCGTCATCCGGCGAGGTACATTTGCTAACTCGAGAGACTCGTAGTGGGAGTAACAGTGACGACGTTAACGTGGACATATAGTGGCACATCGGTTCTGTAGAACAGCCATAGCAAGAAGGATAGAGAGAAAGGGCTTAGAAAAGTGGGAGCAACAGGCTGGAGTACTATGTCTCTCTTAAGGTAGCCAAATGCCTCGTCACCATGTGAAATTTTTTTTGAAAACTCGAGGATATCTTCGTTAAGGTACCTCTGACAACGTTAAGGGTTACATGTAATGGCATATTGCTCCTGCAGGACTGACCACAGTAATAATTAAATAGTGGACAGATACAAAGCACGTCGAGCAGCTCGCAGCAGTAACTATGACTCTCTTAAGGTAGCCAAATGCCTCGTCACTCGGCGAAATTTATTTGAAAGCTCGAGGATATCGTCATTGAAGTAACTCAGACAACGGTAACATGGACAGGTGGTGGCATATCGCTTCTGCAGGACTGACCACAGTACGAATTAAAGAGAGGAAAGATTCAAAGAAGGGGGAGCAGCTGGCTGCAGTAACTATGACTCCCTTAAGGTAGCCAAATGCCTCGTCATCCGGCGAGGTACATTTGCTAACTCGAGAGACTCGTAGTGGGAGTAACAGTGACGACGTTAACGTGGACATATAGTGGCACATCGGTTCTGTAGAACAGCCATAGCAAGAAGGATAGAGAGAAAGGGCTTAGAAAAGTGGGAGCAACAGGCTGGAGTACTATGTCTCTCTTAAGGTAGCCAAATGCCTCGTCACCATGTGAAACTTTTTTTGAAAACTCGAGGATATCTTCGTTAAGGTACCTCTGACAACGTTAAGGGTTACATGTAATGGCATATTGCTCCTGCAGGACTGACCACAGTAATAATTAAATAGTGGACAGATACAAAGCACGTCGAGCAGCTCGCAGCAGTAACTATGACTCTCTTAAGGTAGCCAAATGCCTCGTCACTCGGCGAAATTTATTTGAAAGCTCGAGGATATCGTCATTGAAGTAACTCAGACAACGGTAACATGGACAGGTGGTGGCATATCGCTTCTGCAGGACTGACCACAGTACGAATTAAAGAGAGGAAAGATTCAAAGAAGGGGTGCAGCTGGCTGCAGTAACTATGACTCCCATAAGGTAGCCAAATGCCTCGTCATCCGGCGAGGTACATTTGCTAACTCGAGAGACTCGTAGTGGGAGTAACAGTGACGACGTTAACGTGGACATATAGTGGCACATCGGTTCTGTAGAACAGCCATAGCAAGAATGATAGAGAGAAAGGGCTTAGAAAAGTGGGAGCAACAGGCTGGAGTACTATGTCTCTCTTAAGGTAGCCAAATGCCTCGTCACCATGTGAAATTTTTTTTGAAAACTCGAGGATATCTTCGTTAAGGTACCTCTGACAACGTTAAGGGTTACATGTAATGGCATATTGCTCCTGCAGGACTGACCACAGTAATAATTAAATAGTGGACAGATACAAAGTACGTCGAGCAGCTGGCAGCAGTAACTATGACTCTCTTAAGGTAGCCAAATGCCTCGTCACTCGCGAAATTTATTTGAAAGCTCGAGGATATCGTCATTGAAGTAACTCAGACAACGGTAACATGGACAGGTGGTGGCATATCGCTTCTGCAGGACTGACCACAGTACGAATTAAAGAGAGGAAAGATTCAAAGAAGGGGGAGCAGCTGGCTGCAGTAACTATGACTCCCATAAGGTAGCCAAATGCCTCGTCATCCGGCGAGGTACATTTGCTAACTCGAGAGACTCGTAGTGGGAGTAACAGTGACGACGTTAACGTGGACATATAGTGGCACATCGGTTCTGTAGAACAGCCATAGCAAGAAGGATAGAGAGAAAGGGCTTAGAAAAGTGGGAGCAACAGGCTGGAGTACTATGTCTCTCTTAAGGTAGCCAAATGCCTCGTCACCATGTGAAATTTTTTTTGAAAACTCGAGGATATCTTCGTTAAGGTACCTCTGACAACGTTAAGGGTTACATGTAATGGCATATTGCTCCTGCAGGACTGACCACAGTAATAATTAAATAGTGGACAGATACAAAGCACGTCGAGCAGCTCGCAGCAGTAACTATGACTCTCTTAAGGTAGCCAAATGCCTCGTCACTCGGCGAAATTTATTTGAAAGCTCGAGGATATCGTCATTGAAGTAACTCAGACAACGGTAACATGGACAGGTGGTGGCATATCGCTTCTGCAGGACTGACCACAGTACGAATTAAAGAGAGGAAAGATTCAAAGAAGGGGGAGCAGCTGGCTGCAGTAACTATGACTCCCTTAAGGTAGCCAAATGCCTCGTCATCCGGCGAGGTACATTTGCTAACTCGAGAGACTCGTAGTGGGAGTAACAGTGACGACGTTAACGTGGACATATAGTGGCACATCGGTTCTGTAGAACAGCCATAGCAAGAAGGATAGAGAGAAAGGGCTTAGAAAAGTGGGAGCAACAGGCTGGAGTACTATGTCTCTCTTAAGGTAGTCAAATGCCTCGTCACCATGTGAAACTTTTTTTGAAAACTCGAGGATATCTTCGTTAAGGTACCTCTGACAACGTTAAGGGTTACATGTAATGGCATATTGCTCCTGCAGGACTGACCACAGTAATAATTAAATAGTGGACAGATACAAAGCACGTCGAGCAGCTCGCAGCAGTAACTATGACTCTCTTAAGGTAGCCAAATGCCTCGTCACTCGGCGAAATTTATTTGAAAGCTCGAGGATATCGTCATTGAAGTAACTCAGACAACGGTAACATGGACAGGTGGTGGCATATCGCTTCTGCAGGACTGACCACAGTACGAATTAAAGAGAGGAAAGATTCAAAGAAGGGGGAGCAGCTGGCTGCAGTAACTATGACTCCCTTAAGGTAGCCAAATGCCTCGTCATCCGGCGAGGTACATTTGCTAACTCGAGAGACTCGTAGTGGGAGTAACAGTGACGACGTTAACGTGGACATATAGTGGCACATCGGTTCTGTAGAACAGCCATAGCAAGAAGGATAGAGAGAAAGGGCTTAGAAAAGTGGGAGCAACAGGCTGGAGTACTATGTCTCTCTTAAGGTAGTCAAATGCCTCGTCACCATGTGAAACTTTTTTTGAAAACTCGAGGATATCTTCGTTAAGGTACCTCTGACAACGTTAAGGGTTACATGTAATGGCATATTGCTCCTGCAGGACTGACCACAGTAATAATTAAATAGTGGACAGATACAAAGCACGTCGAGCAGCTCGCAGCAGTAACTATGACTCTCTTAAGGTAGCCAAATGCCTCGTCACTCGGCGAAATTTATTTGAAAGCTCGAGGATATCGTCATTGAAGTAACTCAGACAACGGTAACATGGACAGGTGGTGGCATATCGCTTCTGCAGGACTGACCACAGTACGAATTAAAGAGAGGAAAGATTCAAAGAAGGGGGAGCAGCTGGCTGCAGTAACTATGACTCCCATAAGGTAGCCAAATGCCTCGTCATCCGGCGAGGTACATTTGCTAACTCGAGAGACTCGTAGTGGGAGTAACAGTGACGACGTTAACGTGGACATATAGTGGCACATCGGTTCTGTAGAACAGCCATAGCAAGAATGATAGAGAGAAAGGGCTTAGAAAAGTGGGAGCAACAGGCTGGAGTACTATGTCTCTCTTAAGGTAGCCAAATGCCTCGTCACCATGTGAAATTTTTTTTGAAAACTCGAGGATATCTTCGTTAAGGTACCTCTGACAACGTTAAGGGTTACATGTAATGGCATATTGCTCCTGCAGGACTGACCACAGTAATAATTAAATAGTGGACAGATACAAAGTACGTCGAGCAGCTGGCAGCAGTAACTATGACTCTCTTAAGGTAGCCAAATGCCTCGTCACTCGCGAAATTTATTTGAAAGCTCGAGGATATCGTCATTGAAGTAACTCAGACAACGGTAACATGGACAGGTGGTGGCATATCGCTTCTGCAGGACTGACCACAGTACGAATTAAAGAGAGGAAAGATTCAAAGAAGGGGGAGCAGCTGGCTGCAGTAACTATGACTCCCATAAGGTAGCCAAATGCCTCGTCATCCGGCGAGGTACATTTGCTAACTCGAGAGACTCGTAGTGGGAGTAACAGTGACGACGTTAACGTGGACATATAGTGGCACATCGGTTCTGTAGAACAGCCATAGCAAGAAGGATAGAGAGAAAGGGCTTAGAAAAGTGGGAGCAACAGGCTGGAGTACTATGTCTCTCTTAAGGTAGCCAAATGCCTCGTCACCATGTGAAATTTTTTTTGAAAACTCGAGGATATCTTCGTTAAGGTACCTCTGACAACGTTAAGGGTTACATGTAATGGCATATTGCTCCTGCAGGACTGACCACAGTAATAATTAAATAGTGGACAGATACAAAGCACGTCGAGCAGCTCACAGCAGTAACTATGACTCTCTTAAGGTAGCCAAATGCCTCGTCACTCGGCGAAATTTATTTGAAAGCTCGAGGATATCGTCATTGAAGTAACTCAGACAACGGTAACATGGACAGGTGGTGGCATATCGCTTCTGCAGGACTGACCACAGTACGAATTAAAGAGAGGAAAGATTCAAAGAAGGGGGAGCAGCTGGCTGCAGTAACTATGACTCCCTTAAGGTAGCCAAATGCCTCGTCATCCGGCGAGGTACATTTGCTAACTCGAGAGACTCGTAGTGGGAGTAACAGTGACGACGTTAACGTGGACATATAGTGGCACATCGGTTCTGTAGAACAGCCATAGCAAGAAGGATAGAGAGAAAGGGCTTAGAAAAGTGGGAGCAACAGGCTGGAGTACTATGTCTCTCTTAAGGTAGTCAAATGCCTCGTCACCATGTGAAACTTTTTTTGAAAACTCGAGGATATCTTCGTTAAGGTACCTCTGACAACGTTAAGGGTTACATGTAATGGCATATTGCTCCTGCAGGACTGACCACAGTAATAATTAAATAGTGGACAGATACAAAGCACGTCGAGCAGCTCGCAGCAGTAACTATGACTCTCTTAAGGTAGCCAAATGCCTCGTCACTCGGCGAAATTTATTTGAAAGCTCGAGGATATCGTCATTGAAGTAACTCAGACAACGGTAACATGGACAGGTGGTGGCATATCGCTTCTGCAGGACTGACCACAGTACGAATTAAAGAGAGGAAAGATTCAAAGAAGGGGGAGCAGCTGGCTGCAGTAACTATGACTCCCATAAGGTAGCCAAATGCCTCGTCATCCGGCGAGGTACATTTGCTAACTCGAGAGACTCGTAGTGGGAGTAACAGTGACGACGTTAACGTGGACATATAGTGGCACATCGGTTCTGTAGAACAGCCATAGCAAGAAGGATAGAGAGAAAGGGCTTAGAAAAGTGGGAGCAACAGGCTGGAGTACTATGTCTCTCTTAAGGTAGTCAAATGCCTCGTCACCATGTGAAACTTTTTTTGAAAACTCGAGGATATCTTCGTTAAGGTACCTCTGACAACGTTAAGGGTTACATGTAATGGCATATTGCTCCTGCAGGACTGACCACAGTAATAATTAAATAGTGGACAGATACAAAGCACGTCGAGCAGCTCGCAGCAGTAACTATGACTCTCTTAAGGTAGCCAAATGCCTCGTCACTCGGCGAAATTTATTTGAAAGCTCGAGGATATCGTCATTGAAGTAACTCAGACAACGGTAACATGGACAGGTGGTGGCATATCGCTTCTGCAGGACTGACCACAGTACGAATTAAAGAGAGGAAAGATTCAAAGAAGGGGGAGCAGCTGGCTGCAGTAACTATGACTCCCTTAAGGTAGCCAAATGCCTCGTCATCCGGCGAGGTACATTTGCTAACTCGAGAGACTCGTAGTGGGAGTAACAGTGACGACGTTAACGTGGACATATAGTGGCACATCGGTTCTGTAGAACAGCCATAGCAAGAAGGATAGAGAGAAAGGGCTTAGAAAAGTGGGAGCAACAGGCTGGAGTACTATGTCTCTCTTAAGGTAGCCAAATGCCTCGTCACCATGTGAAACTTTTTTTGAAAACTCGAGGATATCTTCGTTAAGGTACCTCTGACAACGTTAAGGGTTACATGTAATGGCATATTGCTCCTGCAGGACTGACCACAGTAATAATTAAATAGTGGACAGATACAAAGCACGTCGAGCAGCTCGCAGCAGTAACTATGACTCTCTTAAGGTAGCCAAATGCCTCGTCACTCGGCGAAATTTATTTGAAAGCTCGAGGATATCGTCATTGAAGTAACTCAGACAACGGTAACATGGACAGGTGGTGGCATATCGCTTCTGCAGGACTGACCACAGTACGAATTAAAGAGAGGAAAGATTCAAAGAAGGGGGAGCAGCTGGCTGCAGTAACTATGACTCCCATAAGGTAGCCAAATGCCTCGTCATCCGGCGAGGTACATTTGCTAACTCGAGAGACTCGTAGTGGGAGTAACAGTGACGACGTTAACGTGGACATATAGTGGCACATCGGTTCTGTAGAACAGCCATAGCAAGAATGATAGAGAGAAAGGGCTTAGAAAAGTGGGAGCAACAGGCTGGAGTACTATGTCTCTCTTAAGGTAGCCAAATGCCTCGTCACCATGTGAAATTTTTTTTGAAAACTCGAGGATATCTTCGTTAAGGTACCTCTGACAACGTTAAGGGTTACATGTAATGGCATATTGCTCCTGCAGGACTGACCACAGTAATAATTAAATAGTGGACAGATACAAAGTACGTCGAGCAGCTGGCAGCAGTAACTATGACTCTCTTAAGGTAGCCAAATGCCTCGTCACTCGCGAAATTTATTTGAAAGCTCGAGGATATCGTCATTGAAGTAACTCAGACAACGGTAACATGGACAGGTGGTGGCATATCGCTTCTGCAGGACTGACCACAGTACGAATTAAAGAGAGGAAAGATTCAAAGAAGGGGGAGCAGCTGGCTGCAGTAACTATGACTCCCATAAGGTAGCCAAATGCCTCGTCATCCGGCGAGGTACATTTGCTAACTCGAGAGACTCGTAGTGGGAGTAACAGTGACGACGTTAACGTGGACATATAGTGGCACATCGGTTCTGTAGAACAGCCATAGCAAGAAGGATAGAGAGAAAGGGCTTAGAAAAGTGGGAGCAACAGGCTGGAGTACTATGTCTCTCTTAAGGTAGCCAAATGCCTCGTCACCATGTGAAATTTTTTTTGAAAACTCGAGGATATCTTCGTTAAGGTACCTCTGACAACGTTAAGGGTTACATGTAATGGCATATTGCTCCTGCAGGACTGACCACAGTAATAATTAAATAGTGGACAGATACAAAGCACGTCGAGCAGCTCGCAGCAGTAACTATGACTCTCTTAAGGTAGCCAAATGCCTCGTCACTCGGCGAAATTTATTTGAAAGCTCGAGGATATCGTCATTGAAGTAACTCAGACAACGGTAACATGGACAGGTGGTGGCATATCGCTTCTGCAGGACTGACCACAGTACGAATTAAAGAGAGGAAAGATTCAAAGAAGGGGGAGCAGCTGGCTGCAGTAACTATGACTCCCTTAAGGTAGCCAAATGCCTCGTCATCCGGCGAGGTACATTTGCTAACTCGAAGGACTCGTAGTGGGAGTAACAGTGACGACGTTAACGTGGACATATAGTGGCACATCGGTTCTGTAGAACAGCCATAGCAAGAAGGATAGAGAGAAAGGGCTTAGAAAAGTGGGAGCAACAGGCTGGAGTACTATGTCTCTCTTAAGGTAGTCAAATGCCTCGTCACCATGTGAAACTTTTTTTGAAAACTCGAGGATATCTTCGTTAAGGTACCTCTGACAACGTTAAGGGTTACATGTAATGGCATATTGCTCCTGCAGGACTGACCACAGTAATAATTAAATAGTGGACAGATACAAAGCACGTCGAGCAGCTCGCAGCAGTAACTATGACTCTCTTAAGGTAGCCAAATGCCTCGTCACTCGGCGAAATTTATTTGAAAGCTCGAGGATATCGTCATTGAAGTAACTCAGACAACGGTAACATGGACAGGTGGTGGCATATCGCTTCTGCAGGACTGACCACAGTACGAATTAAAGAGAGGAAAGATTCAAAGAAGGGGGAGCAGCTGGCTGCAGTAACTATGACTCCCTTAAGGTAGCCAAATGCCTCGTCATCCGGCGAGGTACATTTGCTAACTCGAGAGACTCGTAGTGGGAGTAACAGTGACGACGTTAACGTGGACATATAGTGGCACATCGGTTCTGTAGAACAGCCATAGCAAGAAGGATAGAGAGAAAGGGCTTAGAAAAGTGGGAGCAACAGGCTGGAGTACTATGTCTCTCTTAAGGTAGCCAAATGCCTCGTCACCATGTGAAACTTTTTTTGAAAACTCGAGGATATCTTCGTTAAGGTACCTCTGACAACGTTAAGGATTACATGTAATGGCATATTGCTCCTGCAGGACTGACCACAGTAATAATTAAATAGTGGACAGATACAAAGCACGTCGAGCAGCTCGCAGCAGTAACTATGACTCTCTTAAGGTAGCCAAATGCCTCGTCACTCGGCGAAATTTATTTGAAAGCTCGAGGATATCGTCATTGAAGTAACTCAGACAACGGTAACATGGACAGGTGGTGGCATATCGCTTCTGCAGGACTGACCACAGTACGAATTAAAGAGAGGAAAGATTCAAAGAAGGGGGAGCAGCTGGCTGCAGTAACTATGACTCCCATAAGGTAGCCAAATGCCTCGTCATCCGGCGAGGTACATTTGCTAACTCGAGAGACTCGTAGTGGGAGTAACAGTGACGACGTTAACGTGGACATATAGTGGCACATCGGTTCTGTAGAACAGCCATAGCAAGAATGATAGAGAGAAAGGGCTTAGAAAAGTGGGAGCAACAGGCTGGAGTACTATGTCTCTCTTAAGGTAGTCAAATGCCTCGTCACCATGTGAAATTTTTTTTGAAAACTCGAGGATATCTTCGTTAAGGTACCTCTGACAACGTTAAGGGTTACATGTAATGGCATATTGCTCCTGCAGGACTGACCACAGTAATAATTAAATAGTGGACAGATACAAAGTACGTCGAGCAGCTGGCAGCAGTAACTATGACTCTCTTAAGGTAGCCAAATGCCTCGTCACTCGCGAAATTTATTTGAAAGCTCGAGGATATCGTCATTGAAGTAACTCAGACAACGGTAACATGGACAGGTGGTGGCATATCGCTTCTGCAGGACTGACCACAGTACGAATTAAAGAGAGGAAAGATTCAAAGAAGGGGGAGCAGCTGGCTGCAGTAACTATGACTCCCTTAAGGTAGCCAAATGCCTCGTCATCCGGCGAGGTACATTTGCTAACTCGAGAGACTCGTAGTGGGAGTAACAGTGACGACGTTAACGTGGACATATAGTGGCACATCGGTTCTGTAGAACAGCCATAGCAAGAAGGATAGAGAGAAAGGGCTTAGAAAAGTGGGAGCAACAGGCTGGAGTACTATGTCTCTCTTAAGGTAGTCAAATGCCTCGTCACCATGTGAAACTTTTTTTGAAAACTCGAGGATATCTTCGTTAAGGTACCTCTGACAACGTTAAGGGTTACATGTAATGGCATATTGCTCCTGCAGGACTGACCACAGTAATAATTAAATAGTGGACAGATACAAAGCACGTCGAGCAGCTCGCAGCAGTAACTATGACTCTCTTAAGGTAGCCAAATGCCTCGTCACTCGGCGAAATTTATTTGAAAGCTCGAGGATATCGTCATTGAAGTAACTCAGACAACGGTAACATGGACAGGTGGTGGCATATCGCTTCTGCAGGACTGACCACAGTACGAATTAAAGAGAGGAAAGATTCAAAGAAGGGGGAGCAGCTGGCTGCAGTAACTATGACTCCCATAAGGTAGCCAAATGCCTCGTCATCCGGCGAGGTACATTTGCTAACTCGAGAGACTCGTAGTGGGAGTAACAGTGACGACGTTAACGTGGACATATAGTGGCACATCGGTTCTGTAGAACAGCCATAGCAAGAAGGATAGAGAGAAAGGGCTTAGAAAAGTGGGAGCAACAGGCTGGAGTACTATGTCTCTCTTAAGGTAGTCAAATGCCTCGTCACCATGTGAAACTTTTTTTGAAAACTCGAGGATATCTTCGTTAAGGTACCTCTGACAACGTTAAGGGTTACATGTAATGGCATATTGCTCCTGCAGGACTGACCACAGTAATAATTAAATAGTGGACAGATACAAAGCACGTCGAGCAGCTCGCAGCAGTAACTATGACTCTCTTAAGGTAGCCAAATGCCTCGTCACTCGGCGAAATTTATTTGAAAGCTCGAGGATATCGTCATTGAAGTAACTCAGACAACGGTAACATGGACAGGTGGTGGCATATCGCTTCTGCAGGACTGACCACAGTACGAATTAAAGAGAGGAAAGATTCAAAGAAGGGGGAGCAGCTGGCTGCAGTAACTATGACTCCCTTAAGGTAGCCAAATGCCTCGTCATCCGGCGAGGTACATTTGCTAACTCGAGAGACTCGTAGTGGGAGTAACAGTGACGACGTTAACGTGGACATATAGTGGCACATCGGTTCTGTAGAACAGCCATAGCAAGAAGGATAGAGAGAAAGGGCTTAGAAAAGTGGGAGCAACAGGCTGGAGTACTATGTCTCTCTTAAGGTAGCCAAATGCCTCGTCACCATGTGAAACTTTTTTTGAAAACTCGAGGATATCTTCGTTAAGGTACCTCTGACAACGTTAAGGGTTACATGTAATGGCATATTGCTCCTGCAGGACTGACCACAGTAATAATTAAATAGTGGACAGATACAAAGCACGTCGAGCAGCTCGCAGCAGTAACTATGACTCTCTTAAGGTAGCCAAATGCCTCGTCACTCGGCGAAATTTATTTGAAAGCTCGAGGATATCGTCATTGAAGTAACTCAGACAACGGTAACATGGACAGGTGGTGGCATATCGCTTCTGCAGGACTGACCACAGTACGAATTAAAGAGAGGAAAGATTCAAAGAAGGGGGAGCAGCTGGCTGCAGTAACTATGACTCCCATAAGGTAGCCAAATGCCTCGTCATCCGGCGAGGTACATTTGCTAACTCGAGAGACTCGTAGTGGGAGTAACAGTGACGACGTTAACGTGGACATATAGTGGCACATCGGTTCTGTAGAACAGCCATAGCAAGAATGATAGAGAGAAAGGGCTTAGAAAAGTGGGAGCAACAGGCTGGAGTACTATGTCTCTCTTAAGGTAGCCAAATGCCTCGTCACCATGTGAAATTTTTTTTGAAAACTCGAGGATATCTTCGTTAAGGTACCTCTGACAACGTTAAGGGTTACATGTAATGGCATATTGCTCCTGCAGGACTGACCACAGTAATAATTAAATAGTGGACAGATACAAAGTACGTCGAGCAGCTGGCAGCAGTAACTATGACTCTCTTAAGGTAGCCAAATGCCTCGTCACTCGCGAAATTTATTTGAAAGCTCGAGGATATCGTCATTGAAGTAACTCAGACAACGGTAACATGGACAGGTGGTGGCATATCGCTTCTGCAGGACTGACCACAGTACGAATTAAAGAGAGGAAAGATTCAAAGAAGGGGGAGCAGCTGGCTGCAGTAACTATGACTCCCATAAGGTAGCCAAATGCCTCGTCATCCGGCGAGGTACATTTGCTAACTCGAGAGACTCGTAGTGGGAGTAACAGTGACGACGTTAACGTGGACATATAGTGGCACATCGGTTCTGTAGAACAGCCATAGCAAGAAGGATAGAGAGAAAGGGCTTAGAAAAGTGGGAGCAACAGGCTGGAGTACTATGTCTCTCTTAAGGTAGCCAAATGCCTCGTCACCATGTGAAATTTTTTTTGAAAACTCGAGGATATCTTCGTTAAGGTACCTCTGACAACGTTAAGGGTTACATGTAATGGCATATTGCTCCTGCAGGACTGACCACAGTAATAATTAAATAGTGGACAGATACAAAGCACGTCGAGCAGCTCGCAGCAGTAACTATGACTCTCTTAAGGTAGCCAAATGCCTCGTCACTCGGCGAAATTTATTTGAAAGCTCGAGGATATCGTCATTGAAGTAACTCAGACAACGGTAACATGGACAGGTGGTGGCATATCGCTTCTGCAGGACTGACCACAGTACGAATTAAAGAGAGGAAAGATTCAAAGAAGGGGGAGCAGCTGGCTGCAGTAACTATGACTCCCTTAAGGTAGCCAAATGCCTCGTCATCCGGCGAGGTACATTTGCTAACTCGAAGGACTCGTAGTGGGAGTAACAGTGACGACGTTAACGTGGACATATAGTGGCACATCGGTTCTGTAGAACAGCCATAGCAAGAAGGATAGAGAGAAAGGGCTTAGAAAAGTGGGAGCAACAGGCTGGAGTACTATGTCTCTCTTAAGGTAGTCAAATGCCTCGTCACCATGTGAAACTTTTTTTGAAAACTCGAGGATATCTTCGTTAAGGTACCTCTGACAACGTTAAGGGTTACATGTAATGGCATATTGCTCCTGCAGGACTGACCACAGTAATAATTAAATAGTGGACAGATACAAAGCACGTCGAGCAGCTCGCAGCAGTAACTATGACTCTCTTAAGGTAGCCAAATGCCTCGTCACTCGGCGAAATTTATTTGAAAGCTCGAGGATATCGTCATTGAAGTAACTCAGACAACGGTAACATGGACAGGTGGTGGCATATCGCTTCTGCAGGACTGACCACAGTACGAATTAAAGAGAGGAAAGATTCAAAGAAGGGGGAGCAGCTGGCTGCAGTAACTATGACTCCCTTAAGGTAGCCAAATGCCTCGTCATCCGGCGAGGTACATTTGCTAACTCGAGAGACTCGTAGTGGGAGTAACAGTGACGACGTTAACGTGGACATATAGTGGCACATCGGTTCTGTAGAACAGCCATAGCAAGAAGGATAGAGAGAAAGGGCTTAGAAAAGTGGGAGCAACAGGCTGGAGTACTATGTCTCTCTTAAGGTAGCCAAATGCCTCGTCACCATGTGAAACTTTTTTTGAAAACTCGAGGATATCTTCGTTAAGGTACCTCTGACAACGTTAAGGGTTACATGTAATGGCATATTGCTCCTGCAGGACTGACCACAGTAATAATTAAATAGTGGACAGATACAAAGCACGTCGAGCAGCTCGCAGCAGTAACTATGACTCTCTTAAGGTAGCCAAATGCCTCGTCACTCGGCGAAATTTATTTGAAAGCTCGAGGATATCGTCATTGAAGTAACTCAGACAACGGTAACATGGACAGGTGGTGGCATATCGCTTCTGCAGGACTGACCACAGTACGAATTAAAGAGAGGAAAGATTCAAAGAAGGGGGAGCAGCTGGCTGCAGTAACTATGACTCCCATAAGGTAGCCAAATGCCTCGTCATCCGGCGAGGTACATTTGCTAACTCGAGAGACTCGTAGTGGGAGTAACAGTGACGACGTTAACGTGGACATATAGTGGCACATCGGTTCTGTAGAACAGCCATAGCAAGAATGATAGAGAGAAAGGGCTTAGAAAAGTGGGAGCAACAGGCTGGAGTACTATGTCTCTCTTAAGGTAGTCAAATGCCTCGTCACCATGTGAAATTTTTTTTGAAAACTCGAGGATATCTTCGTTAAGGTACCTCTGACAACGTTAAGGGTTACATGTAATGGCATATTGCTCCTGCAGGACTGACCACAGTAATAATTAAATAGTGGACAGATACAAAGTACGTCGAGCAGCTGGCAGCAGTAACTATGACTCTCTTAAGGTAGCCAAATGCCTCGTCACTCGCGAAATTTATTTGAAAGCTCGAGGATATCGTCATTGAAGTAACTCAGACAACGGTAACATGGACAGGTGGTGGCATATCGCTTCTGCAGGACTGACCACAGTACGAATTAAAGAGAGGAAAGATTCAAAGAAGGGGGAGCAGCTGGCTGCAGTAACTATGACTCCCATAAGGTAGCCAAATGCCTCGTCATCCGGCGAGGTACATTTGCTAACTCGAGAGACTCGTAGTGGGAGTAACAGTGACGACGTTAACGTGGACATATAGTGGCACATCGGTTCTGTAGAACAGCCATAGCAAGAAGGATAGAGAGAAAGGGCTTAGAAAAGTGGGAGCAACAGGCTGGAGTACTATGTCTCTCTTAAGGTAGCCAAATGCCTCGTCACCATGTGAAATTTTTTTTGAAAACTCGAGGATATCTTCGTTAAGGTACCTCTGACAACGTTAAGGGTTACATGTAATGGCATATTGCTCCTGCAGGACTGACCACAGTAATAATTAAATAGTGGACAGATACAAAGCACGTCGAGCAGCTCGCAGCAGTAACTATGACTCTCTTAAGGTAGCCAAATGCCTCGTCACTCGGCGAAATTTATTTGAAAGCTCGAGGATATCGTCATTGAAGTAACTCAGACAACGGTAACATGGACAGGTGGTGGCATATCGCTTCTGCAGGACTGACCACAGTACGAATTAAAGAGAGGAAAGATTCAAAGAAGGGGGAGCAGCTGGCTGCAGTAACTATGACTCCCTTAAGGTAGCCAAATGCCTCGTCATCCGGCGAGGTACATTTGCTAACTCGAGAGACTCGTAGTGGGAGTAACAGTGACGACGTTAACGTGGACATATAGTGGCACATCGGTTCTGTAGAACAGCCATAGCAAGAAGGATAGAGAGAAAGGGCTTAGAAAAGTGGGAGCAACAGGCTGGAGTACTATGTCTCTCTTAAGGTAGTCAAATGCCTCGTCACCATGTGAAACTTTTTTTGAAAACTCGAGGATATCTTCGTTAAGGTACCTCTGACAACGTTAAGGGTTACATGTAATGGCATATTGCTCCTGCAGGACTGACCACAGTAATAATTAAATAGTGGACAGATACAAAGCACGTCGAGCAGCTCGCAGCAGTAACTATGACTCTCTTAAGGTAGCCAAATGCCTCGTCACTCGGCGAAATTTATTTGAAAGCTCGAGGATATCGTCATTGAAGTAACTCAGACAACGGTAACATGGACAGGTGGTGGCATATCGCTTCTGCAGGACTGACCACAGTACGAATTAAAGAGAGGAAAGATTCAAAGAAGGGGGAGCAGCTGGCTGCAGTAACTATGACTCCCATAAGGTAGCCAAATGCCTCGTCATCCGGCGAGGTACATTTGCTAACTCGAGAGACTCGTAGTGGGAGTAACAGTGACGACGTTAACGTGGACATATAGTGGCACATCGGTTCTGTAGAACAGCCATAGCAAGAAGGATAGAGAGAAAGGGCTTAGAAAAGTGGGAGCAACAGGCTGGAGTACTATGTCTCTCTTAAGGTAGTCAAATGCCTCGTCACCATGTGAAACTTTTTTTGAAAACTCGAGGATATCTTCGTTAAGGTACCTCTGACAACGTTAAGGGTTACATGTAATGGCATATTGCTCCTGCAGGACTGACCACAGTAATAATTAAATAGTGGACAGATACAAAGCACGTCGAGCAGCTCGCAGCAGTAACTATGACTCTCTTAAGGTAGCCAAATGCCTCGTCACTCGGCGAAATTTATTTGAAAGCTCGAGGATATCGTCATTGAAGTAACTCAGACAACGGTAACATGGACAGGTGGTGGCATATCGCTTCTGCAGGACTGACCACAGTACGAATTAAAGAGAGGAAAGATTCAAAGAAGGGGGAGCAGCTGGCTGCAGTAACTATGACTCCCATAAGGTAGCCAAATGCCTCGTCATCCGGCGAGGTACATTTGCTAACTCGAGAGACTCGTAGTGGGAGTAACAGTGACGACGTTAACGTGGACATATAGTGGCACATCGGTTCTGTAGAACAGCCATAGCAAGAAGGATAGAGAGAAAGGGCTTAGAAAAGTGGGAGCAACAGGCTGGAGTACTATGTCTCTCTTAAGGTAGTCAAATGCCTCGTCACCATGTGAAACTTTTTTTGAAAACTCGAGGATATCTTCGTTAAGGTACCTCTGACAACGTTAAGGGTTACATGTAATGGCATATTGCTCCTGCAGGACTGACCACAGTAATAATTAAATAGTGGACAGATACAAAGCACGTCGAGCAGCTCGCAGCAGTAACTATGACTCTCTTAAGGTAGCCAAATGCCTCGTCACTCGGCGAAATTTATTTGAAAGCTCGAGGATATCGTCATTGAAGTAACTCAGACAACGGTAACATGGACAGGTGGTGGCATATCGCTTCTGCAGGACTGACCACAGTACGAATTAAAGAGAGGAAAGATTCAAAGAAGGGGGAGCAGCTGGCTGCAGTAACTATGACTCCCTTAAGGTAGCCAAATGCCTCGTCATCCGGCGAGGTACATTTGCTAACTCGAGAGACTCGTAGTGGGAGTAACAGTGACGACGTTAACGTGGACATATAGTGGCACATCGGTTCTGTAGAACAGCCATAGCAAGAAGGATAGAGAGAAAGGGCTTAGAAAAGTGGGAGCAACAGGCTGGAGTACTATGTCTCTCTTAAGGTAGCCAAATGCCTCGTCACCATGTGAAACTTTTTTTGAAAACTCGAGGATATCTTCGTTAAGGTACCTCTGACAACGTTAAGGGTTACATGTAATGGCATATTGCTCCTGCAGGACTGACCACAGTAATAATTAAATAGTGGACAGATACAAAGCACGTCGAGCAGCTCGCAGCAGTAACTATGACTCTCTTAAGGTAGCCAAATGCCTCGTCACTCGGCGAAATTTATTTGAAAGCTCGAGGATATCGTCATTGAAGTAACTCAGACAACGGTAACATGGACAGGTGGTGGCATATCGCTTCTGCAGGACTGACCACAGTACGAATTAAAGAGAGGAAAGATTCAAAGAAGGGGGAGCAGCTGGCTGCAGTAACTATGACTCCCATAAGGTAGCCAAATGCCTCGTCATCCGGCGAGGTACATTTGCTAACTCGAGAGACTCGTAGTGGGAGTAACAGTGACGACGTTAACGTGGACATATAGTGGCACATCGGTTCTGTAGAACAGCCATAGCAAGAATGATAGAGAGAAAGGGCTTAGAAAAGTGGGAGCAACAGGCTGGAGTACTATGTCTCTCTTAAGGTAGCCAAATGCCTCGTCACCATGTGAAATTTTTTTTGAAAACTCGAGGATATCTTCGTTAAGGTACCTCTGACAACGTTAAGGGTTACATGTAATGGCATATTGCTCCTGCAGGACTGACCACAGTAATAATTAAATAGTGGACAGATACAAAGTACGTCGAGCAGCTGGCAGCAGTAACTATGACTCTCTTAAGGTAGCCAAATGCCTCGTCACTCGCGAAATTTATTTGAAAGCTCGAGGATATCGTCATTGAAGTAACTCAGACAACGGTAACATGGACAGGTGGTGGCATATCGCTTCTGCAGGACTGACCACAGTACGAATTAAAGAGAGGAAAGATTCAAAGAAGGGGGAGCAGCTGGCTGCAGTAACTATGACTCCCATAAGGTAGCCAAATGCCTCGTCATCCGGCGAGGTACATTTGCTAACTCGAGAGACTCGTAGTGGGAGTAACAGTGACGACGTTAACGTGGACATATAGTGGCACATCGGTTCTGTAGAACAGCCATAGCAAGAAGGATAGAGAGAAAGGGCTTAGAAAAGTGGGAGCAACAGGCTGGAGTACTATGTCTCTCTTAAGGTAGCCAAATGCCTCGTCACCATGTGAAATTTTTTTTGAAAACTCGAGGATATCTTCGTTAAGGTACCTCTGACAACGTTAAGGGTTACATGTAATGGCATATTGCTCCTGCAGGACTGACCACAGTAATAATTAAATAGTGGACAGATACAAAGCACGTCGAGCAGCTCGCAGCAGTAACTATGACTCTCTTAAGGTAGCCAAATGCCTCGTCACTCGGCGAAATTTATTTGAAAGCTCGAGGATATCGTCATTGAAGTAACTCAGACAACGGTAACATGGACAGGTGGTGGCATATCGCTTCTGCAGGACTGACCACAGTACGAATTAAAGAGAGGAAAGATTCAAAGAAGGGGGAGCAGCTGGCTGCAGTAACTATGACTCCCTTAAGGTAGCCAAATGCCTCGTCATCCGGCGAGGTACATTTGCTAACTCGAAGGACTCGTAGTGGGAGTAACAGTGACGACGTTAACGTGGACATATAGTGGCACATCGGTTCTGTAGAACAGCCATAGCAAGAAGGATAGAGAGAAAGGGCTTAGAAAAGTGGGAGCAACAGGCTGGAGTACTATGTCTCTCTTAAGGTAGTCAAATGCCTCGTCACCATGTGAAACTTTTTTTGAAAACTCGAGGATATCTTCGTTAAGGTACCTCTGACAACGTTAAGGGTTACATGTAATGGCATATTGCTCCTGCAGGACTGACCACAGTAATAATTAAATAGTGGACAGATACAAAGCACGTCGAGCAGCTCGCAGCAGTAACTATGACTCTCTTAAGGTAGCCAAATGCCTCGTCACTCGGCGAAATTTATTTGAAAGCTCGAGGATATCGTCATTGAAGTAACTCAGACAACGGTAACATGGACAGGTGGTGGCATATCGCTTCTGCAGGACTGACCACAGTACGAATTAAAGAGAGGAAAGATTCAAAGAAGGGGGAGCAGCTGGCTGCAGTAACCATGACTCCCTTAAGGTAGCCAAATGCCTCGTCATCCGGCGAGGTACATTTGCTAACTCGAGAGACTCGTAGTGGGAGTAACAGTGACGACGTTAACGTGGACATATAGTGGCACATCGGTTCTGTAGAACAGCCATAGCAAGAAGGATAGAGAGAAAGGGCTTAGAAAAGTGGGAGCAACAGGCTGGAGTACTATGTCTCTCTTAAGGTAGCCAAATGCCTCGTCACCATGTGAAACTTTTTTTGAAAACTCGAGGATATCTTCGTTAAGGTACCTCTGACAACGTTAAGGGTTACATGTAATGGCATATTGCTCCTGCAGGACTGACCACAGTAATAATTAAATAGTGGACAGATACAAAGCACGTCGAGCAGCTCGCAGCAGTAACTATGACTCTCTTAAGGTAGCCAAATGCCTCGTCACTCGGCGAAATTTATTTGAAAGCTCGAGGATATCGTCATTGAAGTAACTCAGACAACGGTAACATGGACAGGTGGTGGCATATCGCTTCTGCAGGACTGACCACAGTACGAATTAAAGAGAGGAAAGATTCAAAGAAGGGGGAGCAGCTGGCTGCAGTAACTATGACTCCCATAAGGTAGCCAAATGCCTCGTCATCCGGCGAGGTACATTTGCTAACTCGAGAGACTCGTAGTGGGAGTAACAGTGACGACGTTAACGTGGACATATAGTGGCACATCGGTTCTGTAGAACAGCCATAGCAAGAATGATAGAGAGAAAGGGCTTAGAAAAGTGGGAGCAACAGGCTGGAGTACTATGTCTCTCTTAAGGTAGTCAAATGCCTCGTCACCATGTGAAATTTTTTTTGAAAACTCGAGGATATCTTCGTTAAGGTACCTCTGACAACGTTAAGGGTTACATGTAATGGCATATTGCTCCTGCAGGACTGACCACAGTAATAATTAAATAGTGGACAGATACAAAGTACGTCGAGCAGCTGGCAGCAGTAACTATGACTCTCTTAAGGTAGCCAAATGCCTCGTCACTCGCGAAATTTATTTGAAAGCTCGAGGATATCGTCATTGAAGTAACTCAGACAACGGTAACATGGACAGGTGGTGGCATATCGCTTCTGCAGGACTGACCACAGTACGAATTAAAGAGAGGAAAGATTCAAAGAAGGGGGAGCAGCTGGCTGCAGTAACTATGACTCCCATAAGGTAGCCAAATGCCTCGTCATCCGGCGAGGTACATTTGCTAACTCGAGAGACTCGTAGTGGGAGTAACAGTGACGACGTTAACGTGGACATATAGTGGCACATCGGTTCTGTAGAACAGCCATAGCAAGAAGGATAGAGAGAAAGGGCTTAGAAAAGTGGGAGCAACAGGCTGGAGTACTATGTCTCTCTTAAGGTAGCCAAATGCCTCGTAACCATGTGAAATTTTTTTTGAAAACTCGAGGATATCTTCGTTAAGGTACCTCTGACAACGTTAAGGGTTACATGTAATGGCATATTGCTCCTGCAGGACTGACCACAGTAATAATTAAATAGTGGACAGATACAAAGCACGTCGAGCAGCTCGCAGCAGTAACTATGACTCTCTTAAGGTAGCCAAATGCCTCGTCACTCGGCGAAATTTATTTGAAAGCTCGAGGATATCGTCATTGAAGTAACTCAGACAACGGTAACATGGACAGGTGGTGGCATATCGCTTCTGCAGGACTGACCACAGTACGAATTAAAGAGAGGTAAGATTCAAAGAAGGGGGAGCAGCTGGCTGCAGTAACTATGACTCCCTTAAGGTAGCCAAATGCCTCGTCATCCGGCGAGGTACATTTGCTAACTCGAGAGACTCGTAGTGGGAGTAACAGTGACGACGTTAACGTGGACATATAGTGGCACATCGGTTCTGTAGAACAGCCATAGCAAGAAGGATAGAGAGAAAGGGCTTAGAAAAGTGGGAGCAACAGGCTGGAGTACTATGTCTCTCTTAAGGTAGTCAAATGCCTCGTCACCAAGTGAAACTTTTTTTGAAAACTCGAGGATATCTTCGTTAAGGTACCTCTGACAACGTTAAGGGTTACATGTAATGGCATATTGCTCCTGCAGGACTGACCACAGTAATAATTAAATAGTGGACAGATACAAAGCACGTCGAGCAGCTCGCAGCAGTAACTATGACTCTCTTAAGGTAGCCAAATGCCTCGTCACTCGGCGAAATTTATTTGAAAGCTCGAGGATATCGTCATTGAAGTAACTCAGACAACGGTAACATGGACAGGTGGTGGCATATCGCTTCTGCAGGACTGACCACAGTACGAATTAAAGAGAGGAAAGATTCAAAGAAGGGGGAGCAGCTGGCTGCAGTAACTATGACTCCCATAAGGTAGCCAAATGCCTCGTCATCCGGCGAGGTACATTTGCTAACTCGAGAGACTCGTAGTGGGAGTAACAGTGACGACGTTAACGTGGACATATAGTGGCACATCGGTTCTGTAGAACAGCCATAGCAAGAAGGATAGAGAGAAAGGGCTTAGAAAAGTGGGAGCAACAGGCTGGAGTACTATGTCTCTCTTAAGGTAGTCAAATGCCTCGTCACCATGTGAAACTTTTTTTGAAAACTCGAGGATATCTTCGTTAAGGTACCTCTGACAACGTTAAGGGTTACATGTAATGGCATATTGCTCCTGCAGGACTGACCACAGTAATAATTAAATAGTGGACAGATACAAAGCACGTCGAGCAGCTCGCAGCAGTAACTATGACTCTCTTAAGGTAGCCAAATGCCTCGTCACTCGGCGAAATTTATTTGAAAGCTCGAGGATATCGTCATTGAAGTAACTCAGACAACGGTAACATGGACAGGTGGTGGCATATCGCTTCTGCAGGACTGACCACAGTACGAATTAAAGAGAGGAAAGATTCAAAGAAGGGGGAGCAGCTGGCTGCAGTAACTATGACTCCCTTAAGGTAGCCAAATGCCTCGTCATCCGGCGAGGTACATTTGCTAACTCGAAGGACTCGTAGTGGGAGTAACAGTGACGACGTTAACGTGGACATATAGTGGCACATCGGTTCTGTAGAACAGCCATAGCAAGAAGGATAGAGAGAAAGGGCTTAGAAAAGTGGGAGCAACAGGCTGGAGTACTATGTCTCTCTTAAGGTAGTCAAATGCCTCGTCACCATGTGAAACTTTTTTTGAAAACTCGAGGATATCTTCGTTAAGGTACCTCTGACAACGTTAAGGGTTACATGTAATGGCATATTGCTCCTGCAGGACTGACCACAGTAATAATTAAATAGTGGACAGATACAAAGCACGTCGAGCAGCTCGCAGCAGTAACTATGACTCTCTTAAGGTAGCCAAATGCCTCGTCACTCGGCGAAATTTATTTGAAAGCTCGAGGATATCGTCATTGAAGTAACTCAGACAACGGTAACATGGACAGGTGGTGGCATATCGCTTCTGCAGGACTGACCACAGTACGAATTAAAGAGAGGAAAGATTCAAAGAAGGGGGAGCAGCTGGCTGCAGTAACTATGACTCCCTTAAGGTAGCCAAATGCCTCGTCATCCGGCGAGGTACATTTGCTAACTCGAGAGACTCGTAGTGGGAGTAACAGTGACGACGTTAACGTGGACATATAGTGGCACATCGGTTCTGTAGAACAGCCATAGCAAGAAGGATAGAGAGAAAGGGCTTAGAAAAGTGGGAGCAACAGGCTGGAGTACTATGTCTCTCTTAAGGTAGTCAAATGCCTCGTCACCATGTGAAACTTTTTTTGAAAACTCGAGGATATCTTCGTTAAGGTACCTCTGACAACGTTAAGGGTTACATGTAATGGCATATTGCTCCTGCAGGACTGACCACAGTAATAATTAAATAGTGGACAGATACAAAGCACGTCGAGCAGCTCGCAGCAGTAACTATGACTCTCTTAAGGTAGCCAAATGCCTCGTCACTCGGCGAAATTTATTTGAAAGCTCGAGGATATCGTCATTGAAGTAACTCAGAAAACGGTAACATGGACAGGTGGTGGCATATCGCTTCTGCAGGACTGACCACAGTACGAATTAAAGAGAGGAAAGATTCAAAGAAGGGGGAGCAGCTGGCTGCAGTAACTATGACTCCCATAAGGTAGCCAAATGCCTCGTCATCCGGCGAGGTACATTTGCTAACTCGAGAGACTCGTAGTGGGAGTAACAGTGACGACGTTAACGTGGACATATAGTGGCACATCGGTTCTGTAGAACAGCCATAGCAAGAAGGATAGAGAGAAAGGGCTTAGAAAAGTGGGAGCAACAGGCTGGAGTACTATGTCTCTCTTAAGGTAGCCAAATGCCTCGTCACCATGTGAAATTTTTTTTGAAAACTCGAGGATATCTTCGTTAAGGTACCTCTGACAACGTTAAGGGTTACATGTAATGGCATATTGCTCCTGCAGGACTGACCACAGTAATAATTAAATAGTGGACAGATACAAAGCACGTCGAGCAGCTCGCAGCAGTAACTATGACTCTCTTAAGGTAGCCAAATGCCTCGTCACTCGGCGAAATTTATTTGAAAGCTCGAGGATATCGTCATTGAAGTAACTCAGACAACGGTAACATGGACAGGTGGTGACATATCGCTTCTGCAGGACTGACCACAGTACGAATTAAAGAGAGGAAAGATTCAAAGAAGGGGGAGCAGCTGGCTGCAGTAACTATGACTCCCTTAAGGTAGCCAAATGCCTCGTCATCCGGCGAGGTACATTTGCTAACTCGAAGGACTCGTAGTGGGAGTAACAGTGACGACGTTAACGTGGACATATAGTGGCACATCGGTTCTGTAGAACAGCCATAGCAAGAAGGATAGAGAGAAAGGGCTTAGAAAAGTGGGAGCAACAGGCTGGAGTACTATGTCTCTCTTAAGGTAGTCAAATGCCTCGTCACCATGTGAAACTTTTTTTGAAAACTCGAGAATATCTTCGTTAAGGTACCTCTGACAACGTTAAGGGTTACATGTAATGGCATATTGCTCCTGCAGGACTGACCACAGTAATAATTAAATAGTGGACAGATACAAAGCACGTCGAGCAGCTCGCAGCAGTAACTATGACTCTCTTAAGGTAGCCAAATGCCTCGTCACTCGGCGAAATTTATTTGAAAGCTCGAGGATATCGTCATTGAAGTAACTCAGACAACGGTAACATGGACAGGTGGTGGCATATCGCTTCTGCAGGACTGACCACAGTACGAATTAAAGAGAGGAAAGATTCAAAGAAGGGGGAGCAGCTGGCTGCAGTAACTATGACTCCCTTAAGGTAGCCAAATGCCTCGTCATCCGGCGAGGTACATTTGCTAACTCGAGAGACTCGTAGTGGGAGTAACAGTGACGACGTTAACGTGGACATATAGTGGCACATCGGTTCTGTAGAACAGCCATAGCAAGAAGGATAGAGAGAAAGGGCTTAGAAAAGTGGGAGCAACAGGCTGGAGTACTATGTCTCTCTTAAGGTAGTCAAATGCCTCGTCACCATGTGAAACTTTTTTTGAAAACTCGAGGATATCTTCGTTAAGGTACCTCTGACAACGTTAAGGGTTACATGTAATGGCATATTGCTCCTGCAGGACTGACCACAGTAATAATTAAATAGTGGACAGATACAAAGCACGTCGAGCAGCTCGCAGCAGTAACTATGACTCTCTTAAGGTAGCCAAATGCCTCGTCACTCGGCGAAATTTATTTGAAAGCTCGAGGATATCGTCATTGAAGTAACTCAGACAACGGTAACATGGACAGGTGGTGGCATATCGCTTCTGCAGGACTGACCACAGTACGAATTAAAGAGAGGAAAGATTCAAAGAAGGGGGAGCAGCTGGCTGCAGTAACTATGACTCCCTTAAGGTAGCCAAATGCCTCGTCATCCGGCGAGGTACATTTGCTAACTCGAAGGACTCGTAGTGGGAGTAACAGTGACGACGTTAACGTGGACATATAGTGGCACATCGGTTCTGTAGAACAGCCATAGCAAGAAGGATAGAGAGAAAGGGCTTAGAAAAGTGGGAGCAACAGGCTGGAGTACTATGTCTCTCTTAAGGTAGTCAAATGCCTCGTCACCATGTGAAACTTTTTTTGAAAACTCGAGGATATCTTCGTTAAGGTACCTCTGACAACGTTAAGGGTTACATGTAATGGCATATTGCTCCTGCAGGACTGACCACAGTAATAATTAAATAGTGGACAGATACAAAGCACGTCGAGCAGCTCGCAGCAGTAACTATGACTCTCTTAAGGTAGCCAAATGCCTCGTCACTCGGCGAAATTTATTTGAAAGCTCGAGGATATCGTCATTGAAGTAACTCAGACAACGGTAACATGGACAGGTGGTGGCATATCGCTTCTGCAGGACTGACCACAGTACGAATTAAAGAGAGGAAAGATTCAAAGAAGGGGGAGCAGCTGGCTGCAGTAACTATGACTCCCTTAAGGTAGCCAAATGCCTCGTCATCCGGCGAGGTACATTTGCTAACTCGAGAGACTCGTAGTGGGAGTAACAGTGACGACGTTAACGTGGACATATAGTGGCACATCGGTTCTGTAGAACAGCCATAGCAAGAAGGATAGAGAGAAAGGGCTTAGAAAAGTGGGAGCAACAGGCTGGAGTACTATGTCTCTCTTAAGGTAGTCAAATGCCTCGTCACCATGTGAAACTTTTTTTGAAAACTCGAGGATATCTTCGTTAAGGTACCTCTGACAACGTTAAGGGTTACATGTAATGGCATATTGCTCCTGCAGGACTGACCACAGTAATAATTAAATAGTGGACAGATACAAAGCACGTCGAGCAGCTCGCAGCAGTAACTATGACTCTCTTAAGGTAGCCAAATGCCTCGTCACTCGGCGAAATTTATTTGAAAGCTCGAGGATATCGTCATTGAAGTAACTCAGACAACGGTAACATGGACAGGTGGTGGCATATCGCTTCTGCAGGACTGACCACAGTACGAATTAAAGAGAGGAAAGATTCAAAGAAGGGGGAGCAGCTGGCTGCAGTAACTATGACTCCCTTAAGGTAGCCAAATGCCTCGTCATCCGGCGAGGTACATTTGCTAACTCGAGAGACTCGTAGTGGGAGTAACAGTGACGACGTTAACGTGGACATATAGTGGCACATCGGTTCTGTAGAACAGCCATAGCAAGAAGGATAGAGAGAAAGGGCTTAGAAAAGTGGGAGCAACAGGCTGGAGTACTATGTCTCTCTTAAGGTAGTCAAATGCCTCGTCACCATGTGAAACTTTTTTTGAAAACTCGAGGATATCTTCGTTAAGGTACCTCTGACAACGTTAAGGGTTACATGTAATGGCATATTGCTCCTGCAGGACTGACCACAGTAATAATTAAATAGTGGACAGATACAAAGCACGTCGAGCAGCTCGCAGCAGTAACTATGACTCTCTTAAGGTAGCCAAATGCCTCGTCACTCGGCGAAATTTATTTGAAAGCTCGAGGATATCGTCATTGAAGTAACTCAGACAACGGTAACATGGACAGGTGGTGGCATATCGCTTCTGCAGGACTGACCACAGTACGAATTAAAGAGAGGAAAGATTCAAAGAAGGGGGAGCAGCTGGCTGCAGTAACTATGACTCCCATAAGGTAGCCAAATGCCTCGTCATCCGGCGAGGTACATTTGCTAACTCGAGAGACTCGTAGTGGGAGTAACAGTGACGACGTTAACGTGGACATATAGTGGCACATCGGTTCTGTAGAACAGCCATAGCAAGAAGGATAGAGAGAAAGGGCTTAGAAAAGTGGGAGCAACAGGCTGGAGTACTATGTCTCTCTTAAGGTAGCCAAATGCCTCGTCACCATGTGAAATTTTTTTTGAAAACTCGAGGATATCTTCGTTAAGGTACCTCTGACAACGTTAAGGGTTACATGTAATGGCATATTGCTCCTGCAGGACTGACCACAGTAATAATTAAATAGTGGACAGATACAAAGCACGTCGAGCAGCTCGCAGCAGTAACTATGACTCTCTTAAGGTAGCCAAATGCCTCGTCACTCGGCGAAATTTATTTGAAAGCTCGAGGATATCGTCATTGAAGTAACTCAGACAACGGTAACATGGACAGGTGGTGGCATATCGCTTCTGCAGGACTGACCACAGTACGAATTAAAGAGAGGAAAGATTCAAAGAAGGGGGAGCAGCTGGCTGCAGTAACTATGACTCCCTTAAGGTAGCCAAATGCCTCGTCATCCGGCGAGGTACATTTGCTAACTCGAAGGACTCGTAGTGGGAGTAACAGTGACGACGTTAACGTGGACATATAGTGGCACATCGGTTCTGTAGAACAGCCATAGCAAGAAGGATAGAGAGAAAGGGCTTAGAAAAGTGGGAGCAACAGGCTGGAGTACTATGTCTCTCTTAAGGTAGTCAAATGCCTCGTCACCATGTGAAACTTTTTTTGAAAACTCGAGGATATCTTCGTTAAGGTACCTCTGACAACGTTAAGGGTTACATGTAATGGCATATTGCTCCTGCAGGACTGACCACAGTAATAATTAAATAGTGGACAGATACAAAGCACGTCGAGCAGCTCGCAGCAGTAACTATGACTCTCTTAAGGTAGCCAAATGCCTCGTCACTCGGCGAAATTTATTTGAAAGCTCGAGGATATCGTCATTGAAGTAACTCAGACAACGGTAACATGGACAGGTGGTGGCATATCGCTTCTGCAGGACTGACCACAGTACGAATTAAAGAGAGGAAAGATTCAAAGAAGGGGGAGCAGCTGGCTGCAGTAACTATGACTCCCTTAAGGTAGCCAAATGCCTCGTCATCCGGCGAGGTACATTTGCTAACTCGAGAGACTCGTAGTGGGAGTAACAGTGACGACGTTAACGTGGACATATAGTGGCACATCGGTTCTGTAGAACAGCCATAGCAAGAAGGATAGAGAGAAAGGGCTTAGAAAAGTGGGAGCAACAGGCTGGAGTACTATGTCTCTCTTAAGGTAGCCAAATGCCTCGTCACCATGTGAAACTTTTTTTGAAAACTCGAGGATATCTTCGTTAAGGTACCTCTGACAACGTTAAGGGTTACATGTAATGGCATATTGCTCCTGCAGGACTGACCACAGTAATAATTAAATAGTGGACAGATACAAAGCACGTCGAGCAGCTCGCAGCAGTAACTATGACTCTCTTAAGGTAGCCAAATGCCTCGTCACTCGGCGAAATTTATTTGAAAGCTCGAGGATATCGTCATTGAAGTAACTCAGACAACGGTAACATGGACAGGTGGTGGCATATCGCTTCTGCAGGACTGACCACAGTACGAATTAAAGAGAGGAAAGATTCAAAGAAGGGGGAGCAGCTGGCTGCAGTAACTATGACTCCCATAAGGTAGCCAAATGCCTCGTCATCCGGCGAGGTACATTTGCTAACTCGAGAGACTCGTAGTGGGAGTAACAGTGACGACGTTAACGTGGACATATAGTGGCACATCGGTTCTGTAGAACAGCCATAGCAAGAAGGATAGAGAGAAAGGGCTTAGAAAAGTGGGAGCAACAGGCTGGAGTACTATGTCTCTCTTAAGGTAGTCAAATGCCTCGTCACCATGTGAAATTTTTTTTGAAAACTCGAGGATATCTTCGTTAAGGTACCTCTGACAACGTTAAGGGTTACATGTAATGGCATATTGCTCCTGCAGGACTGACCACAGTAATAATTAAATAGTGGACAGATACAAAGTACGTCGAGCAGCTGGCAGCAGTAACTATGACTCTCTTAAGGTAGCCAAATGCCTCGTCACTCGCGAAATTTATTTGAAAGCTCGAGGATATCGTCATTGAAGTAACTCAGACAACGGTAACATGGACAGGTGGTGGCATATCGCTTCTGCAGGACTGACCACAGTACGAATTAAAGAGAGGAAAGATTCAAAGAAGGGGGAGCAGCTGGCTGCAGTAACTATGACTCCCATAAGGTAGCCAAATGCCTCGTCATCCGGCGAGGTACATTTGCTAACTCGAGAGACTCGTAGTGGGAGTAACAGTGACGACGTTAACGTGGACATATAGTGGCACATCGGTTCTGTAGAACAGCCATAGCAAGAAGGATAGAGAGAAAGGGCTTAGAAAAGTGGGAGCAACAGGCTGGAGTACTATGTCTCTCTTAAGGTAGCCAAATGCCTCGTCACCATGTGAAATTTTTTTTGAAAACTCGAGGATATCTTCGTTAAGGTACCTCTGACAACGTTAAGGGTTACATGTAATGGCATATTGCTCCTGCAGGACTGACCACAGTAATAATTAAATAGTGGACAGATACAAAGCACGTCGAGCAGCTCGCAGCAGTAACTATGACTCTCTTAAGGTAGCCAAATGCCTCGTCACTCGGCGAAATTTATTTGAAAGCTCGAGGATATCGTCATTGAAGTAACTCAGACAACGGTAACATGGACAGGTGGTGGCATATCGCTTCTGCAGGACTGACCACAGTACGAATTAAAGAGAGGAAAGATTCAAAGAAGGGGGAGCAGCTGGCTGCAGTAACTATGACTCCCTTAAGGTAGCCAAATGCCTCGTCATCCGGCGAGGTACATTTGCTAACTCGAGAGACTCGTAGTGGGAGTAACAGTGACGACGTTAACGTGGACATATAGTGGCACATCGGTTCTGTAGAACAGCCATAGCAAGAAGGATAGAGAGAAAGGGATTAGAAAAGTGGGAGCAACAGGCTGGAGTACTATGTCTCTCTTAAGGTAGTCAAATGCCTCGTCACCATGTGAAATTTTTTTTGAAAACTCGAGGATATCTTCGTTAAGGTACCTCTGACAACGTTAAGGGTTACATGTAATGGCATATTGCTCCTGCAGGACTGACCACAGTAATAATTAAATAGTGGACAGATACAAAGTACGTCGAGCAGCTGGCAGCAGTAACTATGACTCTCTTAAGGTAGCCAAATGCCTCGTCACTCGCGAAATTTATTTGAAAGCTCGAGGATATCGTCATTGAAGTAACTCAGACAACGGTAACATGGACAGGTGGTGGCATATCGCTTCTGCAGGACTGACCACAGTACGAATTAAAGAGAGGAAAGATTCAAAGAAGGGGGAGCAGCTGGCTGCAGTAACTATGACTCCCATAAGGTAGCCCAATGCCTCGTCATCCGGCGAGGTACATTTGCTAACTCGAGAGACTCGTAGTGGGAGTAACAGTGACGACGTTAACGTGGACATATAGTGGCACATCGGTTCTGTAGAACAGCCATAGCAAGAAGGATAGAGAGAAAGGGCTTAGAAAAGTGGGAGCAACAGGCTGGAGTACTATGTCTCTCTTAAGGTAGCCAAATGCCTCGTCACCATGTGAAATTTTTTTTGAAAACTCGAGGATATCTTCGTTAAGGTACCTCTGACAACGTTAAGGGTTACATGTAATGGCATATTGCTCCTGCAGGACTGACCACAGTAATAATTAAATAGTGGACAGATACAAAGCACGTCGAGCAGCTCGCAGCAGTAACTATGACTCTCTTAAGGTAGCCAAATGCCTCGTCACTCGGCGAAATTTATTTGAAAGCTCGAGGATATCGTCATTGAAGTAACTCAGACAACGGTAACATGGACAGGTGGTGGCATATCGCTTCTGCAGGACTGACCACAGTACGAATTAAAGAGAGGAAAGATTCAAAGAAGGGGGAGCAGCTGGCTGCAGTAACTATGACTCCCTTAAGGTAGCCAAATGCCTCGTCATCCGGCGAGGTACATTTGCTAACTCGAGAGACTCGTAGTGGGAGTAACAGTGACGACGTTAACGTGGACATATAGTGGCACATCGGTTCTGTAGAACAGCCATAGCAAGAAGGATAGAGAGAAAGGGCTTAGAAAAGTGGGAGCAACAGGCTGGAGTACTATGTCTCTCTTAAGGTAGTCAAATGCCTCGTCACCATGTGAAATTTTTTTTGAAAACTCGAGGATATCTTCGTTAAGGTACCTCTGACAACGTTAAGGGTTACATGTAATGGCATATTGCTCCTGCAGGACTGACCACAGTAATAATTAAATAGTGGACAGATACAAAGTACGTCGAGCAGCTGGCAGCAGTAACTATGACTCTCTTAAGGTAGCCAAATGCCTCGTCACTCGCGAAATTTATTTGAAAGCTCGAGGATATCGTCATTGAAGTAACTCAGACAACGGTAACATGGACAGGTGGTGGCATATCGCTTCTGCAGGACTGACCACAGTACGAATTAAAGAGAGGAAAGATTCAAAGAAGGGGGAGCAGCTGGCTGCAGTAACTATGACTCCCATAAGGTAGCCAAATGCCTCGTCATCCGGCGAGGTACATTTGCTAACTCGAGAGACTCGTAGTGGGAGTAACAGTGACGACGTTAACGTGGACATATAGTGGCACATCGGTTCTGTAGAACAGCCATAGCAAGAAGGATAGAGAGAAAGGGCTTAGAAAAGTGGGAGCAACAGGCTGGAGTACTATGTCTCTCTTAAGGTAGCCAAATGCCTCGTCACCATGTGAAATTTTTTTTGAAAACTCGAGGATATCTTCGTTAAGGTACCTCTGACAACGTTAAGGGTTACATGTAATGGCATATTGCTCCTGCAGGACTGACCACAGTAATAATTAAATAGTGGACAGATACAAAGCACGTCGAGCAGCTCGCAGCAGTAACTATGACTCTCTTAAGGTAGCCAAATGCCTCGTCACTCGGCGAAATTTATTTGAAAGCTCGAGGATATCGTCATTGAAGTAACTCAGACAACGGTAACATGGACAGGTGGTGGCATATCGCTTCTGCAGGACTGACCACAGTACGAATTAAAGAGAGGAAAGATTCAAAGAAGGGGGAGCAGCTGGCTGCAGTAACTATGACTCCCTTAAGGTAGCCAAATGCCTCGTCATCCGGCGAGGTACATTTGCTAACTCGAGAGACTCGTAGTGGGAGTAACAGTGACGACGTTAACGTGGACATATAGTGGCACATCGGTTCTGTAGAACAGCCATAGCAAGAAGGATAGAGAGAAAGGGCTTAGAAAAGTGGGAGCAACAGGCTGGAGTACTATGTCTCTCTTAAGGTAGTCAAATGCCTCGTCACCATGTGAAACTTTTTTTGAAAACTCGAGGATATCTTCGTTAAGGTACCTCTGACAACGTTAAGGGTTACATGTAATGGCATATTGCTCCTGCAGGACTGACCACAGTAATAATTAAATAGTGGACAGATACAAAGCACGTCGAGCAGCTCGCAGCAGTAACTATGACTCTCTTAAGGTAGCCAAATGCCTCGTCACTCGGCGAAATTTATTTGAAAGCTCGAGGATATCGTCATTGAAGTAACTCAGACAACGGTAACATGGACAGGTGGTGGCATATCGCTTCTGCAGGACTGACCACAGTACGAATTAAAGAGAGGAAAGATTCAAAGAAGGGGGAGCAGCTGGCTGCAGTAACTATGACTCCCTTAAGGTAGCCAAATGCCTCGTCATCCGGCGAGGTACATTTGCTAACTCGAGAGACTCGTAGTGGGAGTAACAGTGACGACGTTAACGTGGACATATAGTGGCACATCGGTTCTGTAGAACAGCCATAGCAAGAAGGATAGAGAGAAAGGGCTTAGAAAAGTGGGAGCAACAGGCTGGAGTACTATGTCTCTCTTAAGGTAGTCAAATGCCTCGTCACCATGTGAAACTTTTTTTGAAAACTCGAGGATATCTTCGTTAAGGTACCTCTGACAACGTTAAGGGTTACATGTAATGGCATATTGCTCCTGCAGGACTGACCACAGTAATAATTAAATAGTGGACAGATACAAAGCACGTCGAGCAGCTCGCAGCAGTAACTATGACTCTCTTAAGGTAGCCAAATGCCTCGTCACTCGGCGAAATTTATTTGAAAGCTCGAGGATATCGTCATTGAAGTAACTCAGACAACGGTAACATGGACAGGTGGTGGCATATCGCTTCTGCAGGACTGACCACAGTACGAATTAAAGAGAGGAAAGATTCAAAGAAGGGGGAGCAGCTGGCTGCAGTAACTATGACTCCCATAAGGTAGCCAAATGCCTCGTCATCCGGCGAGGTACATTTGCTAACTCGAGAGACTCGTAGTGGGAGTAACAGTGACGACGTTAACGTGGACATATAGTGGCACATCGGTTCTGTAGAACAGCCATAGCAAGAAGGATAGAGAGAAAGGGCTTAGAAAAGTGGGAGCAACAGGCTGGAGTACTATGTCTCTCTTAAGGTAGCCAAATGCCTCGTCACCATGTGAAACTTTTTTTGAAAACTCGAGGATATCTTCGTTAAGGTACCTCTGACAACGTTAAGGGTTACATGTAATGGCATATTGCTCCTGCAGGACTGACCACAGTAATAATTAAATAGTGGACAGATACAAAGCACGTCGAGCAGCTCGCAGCAGTAACTATGACTCTCTTAAGGTAGCCAAATGCCTCGTCACTCGGCGAAATTTATTTGAAAGCTCGAGGATATCGTCATTGAAGTAACTCAGACAACGGTAACATGGACAGGTGGTGGCATATCGCTTCTGCAGGACTGACCACAGTACGAATTAAAGAGAGGAAAGATTCAAAGAAGGGGGAGCAGCTGGCTGCAGTAACTATGACTCCCTTAAGGTAGCCAAATGCCTCGTCATCCGGCGAGGTACATTTGCTAACTCGAGAGACTCGTAGTGGGAGTAACAGTGACGACGTTAACGTGGACATATAGTGGCACATCGGTTCTGTAGAACAGCCATAGCAAGAAGGATAGAGAGAAAGGGCTTAGAAAAGTGGGAGCAACAGGCTGGAGTACTATGTCTCTCTTAAGGTAGTCAAATGCCTCGTCACCATGTGAAACTTTTTTTGAAAACTCGAGGATATCTTCGTTAAGGTACCTCTGACAACGTTAAGGGTTACATGTAATGGCATATTGCTCCTGCAGGACTGACCACAGTAATAATTAAATAGTGGACAGATACAAAGCACGTCGAGCAGCTCGCAGCAGTAACTATGACTCTCTTAAGGTAGCCAAATGCCTCGTCACTCGGCGAAATTTATTTGAAAGCTCGAGGATATCGTCATTGAAGTAACTCAGACAACGGTAACATGGACAGGTGGTGGCATATCGCTTCTGCAGGACTGACCACAGTACGAATTAAAGAGAGGAAAGATTCAAAGAAGGGGGAGCAGCTGGCTGCAGTAACTATGACTCCCATAAGGTAGCCAAATGCCTCGTCATCCGGCGAGGTACATTTGCTAACTCGAGAGACTCGTAGTGGGAGTAACAGTGACGACGTTAACGTGGACATATAGTGGCACATCGGTTCTGTAGAACAGCCATAGCAAGAAGGATAGAGAGAAAGGGCTTAGAAAAGTGGGAGCAACAGGCTGGAGTACTATGTCTCTCTTAAGGTAGCCAAATGCCTCGTCACCATGTGAAACTTTTTTTGAAAACTCGAGGATATCTTCGTTAAGGTACCTCTGACAACGTTAAGGGTTACATGTAATGGCATATTGCTCCTGCAGGACTGACCACAGTAATAATTAAATAGTGGACAGATACAAAGCACGTCGAGCAGCTCGCAGCAGTAACTATGACTCTCTTAAGGTAGCCAAATGCCTCGTCACTCGGCGAAATTTATTTGAAAGCTCGAGGATATCGTCATTGAAGTAACTCAGACAACGGTAACATGGACAGGTGGTGGCATATCGCTTCTGCAGGACTGACCACAGTACGAATTAAAGAGAGGAAAGATTCAAAGAAGGGGGAGCAGCTGGCTGCAGTAACTATGACTCCCTTAAGGTAGCCAAATGCCTCGTCATCCGGCGAGGTACATTTGCTAACTCGAGAGACTCGTAGTGGGAGTAACAGTGACGACGTTAACGTGGACATATAGTGGCACATCGGTTCTGTAGAACAGCCATAGCAAGAAGGATAGAGAGAAAGGGCTTAGAAAAGTGGGAGCAACAGGCTGGAGTACTATGTCTCTCTTAAGGTAGTCAAATGCCTCGTCACCATGTGAAACTTTTTTTGAAAACTCGAGGATATCTTCGTTAAGGTACCTCTGACAACGTTAAGGGTTACATGTAATGGCATATTGCTCCTGCAGGACTGACCACAGTAATAATTAAATAGTGGACAGATACAAAGCACGTCGAGCAGCTCGCAGCAGTAACTATGACTCTCTTAAGGTAGCCAAATGCCTCGTCACTCGGCGAAATTTATTTGAAAGCTCGAGGATATCGTCATTGAAGTAACTCAGACAACGGTAACATGGACAGGTGGTGGCATATCGCTTCTGCAGGACTGACCACAGTACGAATTAAAGAGAGGAAAGATTCAAAGAAGGGGGAGCAGCTGGCTGCAGTAACTATGACTCCCATAAGGTAGCCAAATGCCTCGTCATCCGGCGAGGTACATTTGCTAACTCGAGAGACTCGTAGTGGGAGTAACAGTGACGACGTTAACGTGGACATATAGTGGCACATCGGTTCTGTAGAACAGCCATAGCAAGAAGGATAGAGAGAAAGGGCTTAGAAAAGTGGGAGCAACAGGCTGGAGTACTATGTCTCTCTTAAGGTAGTCAAATGCCTCGTCACCATGTGAAACTTTTTTTGAAAACTCGAGGATATCTTCGTTAAGGTACCTCTGACAACGTTAAGGGTTACATGTAATGGCATATTGCTCCTGCAGGACTGACCACAGTAATAATTAAATAGTGGACAGATACAAAGCACGTCGAGCAGCTCGCAGCAGTAACTATGACTCTCTTAAGGTAGCCAAATGCCTCGTCACTCGGCGAAATTTATTTGAAAGCTCGAGGATATCGTCATTGAAGTAACTCAGACAACGGTAACATGGACAGGTGGTGGCATATCGCTTCTGCAGGACTGACCACAGTACGAATTAAAGAGAGGAAAGATTCAAAGAAGGGGGAGCAGCTGGCTGCAGTAACTATGACTCCCATAAGGTAGCCAAATGCCTCGTCATCCGGCGAGGTACATTTGCTAACTCGAGAGACTCGTAGTGGGAGTAACAGTGACGACGTTAACGTGGACATATAGTGGCACATCGGTTCTGTAGAACAGCCATAGCAAGAAGGATAGAGAGAAAGGGCTTAGAAAAGTGGGAGCAACAGGCTGGAGTACTATGTCTCTCTTAAGGTAGTCAAATGCCTCGTCACCATGTGAAACTTTTTTTGAAAACTCGAGGATATCTTCGTTAAGGTACCTCTGACAACGTTAAGGGTTACATGTAATGGCATATTGCTCCTGCAGGACTGACCACAGTAATAATTAAATAGTGGACAGATACAAAGCACGTCGAGCAGCTCGCAGCAGTAACTATGACTCTCTTAAGGTAGCCAAATGCCTCGTCACTCGGCGAAATTTATTTGAAAGCTCGAGGATATCGTCATTGAAGTAACTCAGACAACGGTAACATGGACAGGTGGTGGCATATCGCTTCTGCAGGACTGACCACAGTACGAATTAAAGAGAGGAAAGATTCAAAGAAGGGGGAGCAGCTGGCTGCAGTAACTATGACTCCCATAAGGTAGCCAAATGCCTCGTCATCCGGCGAGGTACATTTGCTAACTCGAGAGACTCGTAGTGGGAGTAACAGTGACGACGTTAACGTGGACATATAGTGGCACATCGGTTCTGTAGAACAGCCATAGCAAGAAGGATAGAGAGAAAGGGCTTAGAAAAGTGGGAGCAACAGGCTGGAGTACTATGTCTCTCTTAAGGTAGTCAAATGCCTCGTCACCATGTGAAACTTTTTTTGAAAACTCGAGGATATCTTCGTTAAGGTACCTCTGACAACGTTAAGGGTTACATGTAATGGCATATTGCTCCTGCAGGACTGACCACAGTAATAATTAAATAGTGGACAGATACAAAGCACGTCGAGCAGCTCGCAGCAGTAACTATGACTCTCTTAAGGTAGCCAAATGCCTCGTCACTCGGCGAAATTTATTTGAAAGCTCGAGGATATCGTCATTGAAGTAACTCAGACAACGGTAACATGGACAGGTGGTGGCATATCGCTTCTGCAGGACTGACCACAGTACGAATTAAAGAGAGGAAAGATTCAAAGAAGGGGGAGCAGCTGGCTGCAGTAACTATGACTCCCATAAGGTAGCCAAATGCCTCGTCATCCGGCGAGGTACATTTGCTAACTCGAGAGACTCGTAGTGGGAGTAACAGTGACGACGTTAACGTGGACATATAGTGGCACATCGGTTCTGTAGAACAGCCATAGCAAGAAGGATAGAGAGAAAGGGCTTAGAAAAGTGGGAGCAACAGGCTGGAGTACTATGTCTCTCTTAAGGTAGCCAAATGCCTCGTCACCATGTGAAATTTTTTTTGAAAACTCGAGGATATCTTCGTTAAGGTACCTCTGACAACGTTAAGGGTTACATGTAATGGCATATTGCTCCTGCAGGACTGACCACAGTAATAATTAAATAGTGGACAGATACAAAGCACGTCGAGCAGCTCGCAGCAGTAACTATGACTCTCTTAAGGTAGCCAAATGCCTCGTCACTCGGCGAAATTTATTTGAAAGCTCGAGGATATCGTCATTGAAGTAACTCAGACAACGGTAACATGGACAGGTGGTGGCATATCGCTTCTGCAGGACTGACCACAGTACGAATTAAAGAGAGGAAAGATTCAAAGAAGGGGGAGCAGCTGGCTGCAGTAACTATGACTCCCTTAAGGTAGCCAAATGCCTCGTCATCCGGCGAGGTACATTTGCTAACTCGAAGGACTCGTAGTGGGAGTAACAGTGACGACGTTAACGTGGACATATAGTGGCACATCGGTTCTGTAGAACAGCCATAGCAAGAAGGATAGAGAGAAAGGGCTTAGAAAAGTGGGAGCAACAGGCTGGAGTACTATGTCTCTCTTAAGGTAGTCAAATGCCTCGTCACCATGTGAAACTTTTTTTGAAAACTCGAGGATATCTTCGTTAAGGTACCTCTGACAACGTTAAGGGTTACATGTAATGGCATATTGCTCCTGCAGGACTGACCACAGTAATAATTAAATAGTGGACAGATACAAAGCACGTCGAGCAGCTCGCAGCAGTAACTATGACTCTCTTAAGGTAGCCAAATGCCTCGTCACTCGGCGAAATTTATTTGAAAGCTCGAGGATATCGTCATTGAAGTAACTCAGACAACGGTAACATGGACAGGTGGTGGCATATCGCTTCTGCAGGACTGACCACAGTACGAATTAAAGAGAGGAAAGATTCAAAGAAGGGGGAGCAGCTGGCTGCAGTAACTATGACTCCCTTAAGGTAGCCAAATGCCTCGTCATCCGGCGAGGTACATTTGCTAACTCGAGAGACTCGTAGTGGGAGTAACAGTGACGACGTTAACGTGGACATATAGTGGCACATCGGTTCTGTAGAACAGCCATAGCAAGAAGGATAGAGAGAAAGGGCTTAGAAAAGTGGGAGCAACAGGCTGGAGTACTATGTCTCTCTTAAGGTAGCCAAATGCCTCGTCACCATGTGAAACTTTTTTTGAAAACTCGAGGATATCTTCGTTAAGGTACCTCTGACAACGTTAAGGGTTACATGTAATGGCATATTGCTCCTGCAGGACTGACCACAGTAATAATTAAATAGTGGACAGATACAAAGCACGTCGAGCAGCTCGCAGCAGTAACTATGACTCTCTTAAGGTAGCCAAATGCCTCGTCACTCGGCGAAATTTATTTGAAAGCTCGAGGATATCGTCATTGAAGTAACTCAGACAACGGTAACATGGACAGGTGGTGGCATATCGCTTCTGCAGGACTGACCACAGTACGAATTAAAGAGAGGAAAGATTCAAAGAAGGGGGAGCAGCTGGCTGCAGTAACTATGACTCCCATAAGGTAGCCAAATGCCTCGTCATCCGGCGAGGTACATTTGCTAACTCGAGAGACTCGTAGTGGGAGTAACAGTGACGACGTTAACGTGGACATATAGTGGCACATCGGTTCTGTAGAACAGCCATAGCAAGAATGATAGAGAGAAAGGGCTTAGAAAAGTGGGAGCAACAGGCTGGAGTACTATGTCTCTCTTAAGGTAGTCAAATGCCTCGTCACCATGTGAAATTTTTTTTGAAAACTCGAGGATATCTTCGTTAAGGTACCTCTGACAACGTTAAGGGTTACATGTAATGGCATATTGCTCCTGCAGGACTGACCACAGTAATAATTAAATAGTGGACAGATACAAAGTACGTCGAGCAGCTGGCAGCAGTAACTATGACTCTCTTAAGGTAGCCAAATGCCTCGTCACTCGCGAAATTTATTTGATAGCTCGAGGATATCGTCATTGAAGTAACTCAGACAACGGTAACATGGACAGGTGGTGGCATATCGCTTCTGCAGGACTGACCACAGTACGAATTAAAGAGAGGAAAGATTCAAAGAAGGGGGAGCAGCTGGCTGCAGTAACTATGACTCCCATAAGGTAGCCAAATGCCTCGTCATCCGGCGAGGTACATTTGCTAACTCGAGAGACTCGTAGTGGGAGTAACAGTGACGACGTTAACGTGGACATATAGTGGCACATCGGTTCTGTAGAACAGCCATAGCAAGAAGGATAGAGAGAAAGGGCTTAGAAAAGTGGGAGCAACAGGCTGGAGTACTATGTCTCTCTTAAGGTAGCCAAATGCCTCGTCACCATGTGAAATTTTTTTTGAAAACTCGAGGATATCTTCGTTAAGGTACCTCTGACAACGTTAAGGGTTACATGTAATGGCATATTGCTCCTGCAGGACTGACCACAGTAATAATTAAATAGTGGACAGATACAAAGCACGTCGAGCAGCTCGCAGCAGTAACTATGACTCTCTTAAGGTAGCCAAATGCCTCGTCACTCGGCGAAATTTATTTGAAAGCTCGAGGATATCGTCATTGAAGTAACTCAGACAACGGTAACATGGACAGGTGGTGGCATATCGCTTCTGCAGGACTGACCACAGTACGAATTAAAGAGAGGAAAGATTCAAAGAAGGGGGAGCAGCTGGCTGCAGTAACTATAACTCCCTTAAGGTAGCCAAATGCCTCGTCATCCGGCGAGGTACATTTGCTAACTCGAGAGACTCGTAGTGGGAGTAACAGTGACGACGTTAACGTGGACATATAGTGGCACATCGGTTCTGTAGAACAGCCATAGCAAGAAGGATAGAGAGAAAGGGCTTAGAAAAGTGGGAGCAACAGGCTGGAGTACTATGTCTCTCTTAAGGTAGCCAAATGCCTCGTCACCATGTGAAACTTTTTTTGAAAACTCGAGGATATCTTCGTTAAGGTACCTCTGACAACGTTAAGGGTTACATGTAATGGCATATTGCTCCTGCAGGACTGACCACAGTAATAATTAAATAGTGGACAGATACAAAGTACGTCGAGCAGCTGGCAGCAGTAACTATGACTCTCTTAAGGTAGCCAAATGCCTCGTCACTCGCGAAATTTATTTGAAAGCTCGAGGATATCGTCATTGAAGTAACTCAGACAACGGTAACATGGACAGGTGGTGGCATATCGCTTCTGCAGGACTGACCACAGTACGAATTAAAGAGAGGAAAGATTCAAAGAAGGGGGAGCAGCTGGCTGCAGTAACTATGACTCCCTTAAGGTAGCCAAATGCCTCGTCATCCGGCGAGGTACATTTGCTAACTCGAAGGACTCGTAGTGGGAGTAACAGTGACGACGTTAACGTGGACATATAGTGGCACATCGGTTCTGTAGAACAGCCATAGCAAGAAGGATAGAGAGAAAGGGCTTAGAAAAGTGGGAGCAACAGGCTGGAGTACTATGTCTCTCTTAAGGTAGTCAAATGCCTCGTCACCATGTGAAACTTTTTTTGAAAACTCGAGGATATCTTCGTTAAGGTACCTCTGACAACGTTAAGGGTTACATGTAATGGCATATTGCTCCTGCAGGACTGACCACAGTAATAATTAAATAGTGGACAGATACAAAGCACGTCGAGCAGCTCGCAGCAGTAACTATGACTCTCTTAAGGTAGCCAAATGCCTCGTCACTCGGCGAAATTTATTTGAAAGCTCGAGGATATCGTCATTGAAGTAACTCAGACAACGGTAACATGGACAGGTGGTGGCATATCGCTTCTGCAGGACTGACCACAGTACGAATTAAAGAGAGGAAAGATTCAAAGAAGGGGGAGCAGCTGGCTGCAGTAACTATGACTCCCTTAAGGTAGCCAAATGCCTCGTCATCCGGCGAGGTACATTTGCTAACTCGAAGGACTCGTAGTGGGAGTAACAGTGACGACGTTAACGTGGACATATAGTGGCACATCGGTTCTGTAGAACAGCCATAGCAAGAAGGATAGAGAGAAAGGGCTTTGAAAAGTGGGAGCAACAGGCTGGAGTACTATGTCTCTCTTAAGGTAGTCAAATGCCTCGTCACCATGTGAAACTTTTTTTGAAAACTCGAGGATATCTTCGTTAAGGTACCTCTGACAACGTTAAGGGTTACATGTAATGGCATATTGCTCCTGCAGGACTGACCACAGTAATAATTAAATAGTGGACAGATACAAAGCACGTCGAGCAGCTCGCAGCAGTAACTATGACTATCTTAAGGTAGCCAAATGCCTCGTCACTCGCGAAATTTATTTGAAAGCTCGAGGATATCGTCATTGAAGTAACTCAGACAACGGTAACATGGACAGGTGGTGGCATATCGCTTCTGCAGGACTGACCACAGTACGAATTAAAGAGAGGAAAGATTCAAAGAAGGGGGAGCAGCTGGCTGCAGTAACTATGACTCCCTTAAGGTAGCCAAATGCCTCGTCATCCGGCGAGGTACATTTGCTAACTCGAAGGACTCGTAGTGGGAGTAACAGTGACGACGTTAACGTGGACATATAGTGGCACATCGGTTCTGTAGAACAGCCATAGCAAGAAGGATAGAGAGAAAGGGCTTAGAAAAGTGGGAGCAACAGGCTGGAGTACTATGTCTCTCTTAAGGTAGTCAAATGCCTCGTCACCATGTGAAACTTTTTTTGAAAACTCGAGGATATCTTCGTTAAGGTACCTCTGACAACGTTAAGGGTTACATGTAATGGCATATTGCTCCTGCAGGACTGACCACAGTAATAATTAAATAGTGGACAGATACAAAGCACGTCGAGCAGCTCGCAGCAGTAACTATGACTCTCTTAAGGTAGCCAAATGCCTCGTCACTCGGCGAAATTTATTTGAAAGCTCGAGGATATCGTCATTGAAGTAACTCAGACAACGGTAACATGGACAGGTGGTGGCATATCGCTTCTGCAGGACTGACCACAGTACGAATTAAAGAGAGGAAAGATTCAAAGAAGGGGGAGCAGCTGGCTGCGGTAACTATAACTCCCTTAAGGTAGCCAAATGCCTCGTCATCCGGCGAGGTACATTTGCTAACTCGAGAGACTCGTAGTGGGAGTAACAGTGACGACGTTAACGTGGACATATAGTGGCACATCGGTTCTGTAGAACAGCCATAGCAAGAAGGATAGAGAGAAAGGGCTTAGAAAAGTGGGAGCAACAGGCTGGAGTACTATGTCTCTCTTAAGGTAGCCAAATGCCTCGTCACCATGTGAAACTTTTTTTGAAAACTCGAGGATATCTTCGTTAAGGTACCTCTGACAACGTTAAGGGTTACATGTAATGGCATATTGCTCCTGCAGGACTGACCACAGTAATAATTAAATAGTGGACAGATACAAAGTACGTCGAGCAGCTGGCAGCAGTAACTATGACTCTCTTAAGGTAGCCAAATGCCTCGTCACTCGCGAAATTTATTTGAAAGCTCGAGGATATCGTCATTGAAGTAACTCAGACAACGGTAACATGGACAGGTGGTGGCATATCGCTTCTGCAGGACTGACCACAGTACGAATTAAAGAGAGGAAAGATTCAAAGAAGGGGGAGCAGCTGGCTGCAGTAACTATGACTCCCATAAGGTAGCCAAATGCCTCGTCATCCGGCGAGGTACATTTGCTAACTCGAGAGACTCGTAGTGGGAGTAACAGTGACGACGTTAACGTGGACATATAGTGGCACATCGGTTCTGTAGAACAGCCATAGCAAGAAGGATAGAGAGAAAGGGCTTAGAAAAGTGGGAGCAACAGGCTGGAGTACTATGTCTCTCTTAAGGTAGCCAAATGCCTCGTCACCATGTGAAATTTTTTTTGAAAACTCGAGGATATCTTCGTTAAGGTACCTCTGACAACGTTAAGGGTTACATGTAATGGCATATTGCTCCTGCAGGACTGACCACAGTAATAATTAAATAGTGGACAGATACAAAGCACGTCGAGCAGCTCGCAGCAGTAACTATGACTCTCTTAAGGTAGCCAAATGCCTCGTCACTCGGCGAAATTTATTTGAAAGCTCGAGGATATCGTCATTGAAGTAACTCAGACAACGGTAACATGGACAGGTGGTGGCATATCGCTTCTGCAGGACTGACCACAGTACGAATTAAAGAGAGGAAAGATTCAAAGAAGGGGGAGCAGCTGGCTGCAGTAACTATGACTCCCTTAAGGTAGCCAAATGCCTCGTCATCCGGCGAGGTACATTTGCTAACTCGAAGGACTCGTAGTGGGAGTAACAGTGACGACGTTAACGTGGACATATAGTGGCACATCGGTTCTGTAGAACAGCCATAGCAAGAAGGATAGAGAGAAAGGGCTTAGAAAAGTGGGAGCAACAGGCTGGAGTACTATGTCTCTCTTAAGGTAGTCAAATGCCTCGTCACCATGTGAAACTTTTTTTGAAAACTCGAGGATATCTTCGTTAAGGTACCTCTGACAACGTTAAGGGTTACATGTAATGGCATATTGCTCCTGCAGGACTGACCACAGTAATAATTAAATAGTGGACAGATACAAAGCACGTCGAGCAGCTCGCAGCAGTAACTATGACTCTCTTAAGGTAGCCAAATGCCTCGTCACTCGGCGAAATTTATTTGAAAGCTCGAGGATATCGTCATTGAAGTAACTCAGACAACGGTAACATGGACAGGTGGTGGCATATCGCTTCTGCAGGACTGACCACAGTACGAATTAAAGAGAGGAAAGATTCAAAGAAGGGGGAGCAGCTGGCTGCAGTAACCATGACTCCCTTAAGGTAGCCAAATGCCTCGTCATCCGGCGAGGTACATTTGCTAACTCGAGAGACTCGTAGTGGGAGTAACAGTGACGACGTTAACGTGGACATATAGTGGCACATCGGTTCTGTAGAACAGCCATAGCAAGAAGGATAGAGAGAAAGGGCTTAGAAAAGTGGGAGCAACAGGCTGGAGTACTATGTCTCTCTTAAGGTAGCCAAATGCCTCGTCACCATGTGAAACTTTTTTTGAAAACTCGAGGATATCTTCGTTAAGGTACCTCTGACAACGTTAAGGGTTACATGTAATGGCATATTGCTCCTGCAGGACTGACCACAGTAATAATTAAATAGTGGACAGATACAAAGCACGTCGAGCAGCTCGCAGCAGTAACTATGACTCTCTTAAGGTAGCCAAATGCCTCGTCACTCGGCGAAATTTATTTGAAAGCTCGAGGATATCGTCATTGAAGTAACTCAGACAACGGTAACATGGACAGGTGGTGGCATATCGCTTCTGCAGGACTGACCACAGTACGAATTAAAGAGAGGAAAGATTCAAAGAAGGGGGAGCAGCTGGCTGCAGTAACTATGACTCCCTTAAGGTAGCCAAATGCCTCGTCATCCGGCGAGGTACATTTGCTAACTCGAAGGACTCGTAGTGGGAGTAACAGTGACGACGTTAACGTGGACATATAGTGGCACATCGGTTCTGTAGAACAGCCATAGCAAGAAGGATAGAGAGAAAGGGCTTAGAAAAGTGGGAGCAACAGGCTGGAGTACTATGTCTCTCTTAAGGTAGTCAAATGCCTCGTCACCATGTGAAACTTTTTTTGAAAACTCGAGGATATCTTCGTTAAGGTACCTCTGACAACGTTAAGGGTTACATGTAATGGCATATTGCTCCTGCAGGACTGACCACAGTAATAATTAAATAGTGGACAGATACAAAGCACGTCGAGCAGCTCGCAGCAGTAACTATGACTCTCTTAAGGTAGCCAAATGCCTCGTCACTCGGCGAAATTTATTTGAAAGCTCGAGGATATCGTCATTGAAGTAACTCAGACAACGGTAACATGGACAGGTGGTGGCATATCGCTTCTGCAGGACTGACCACAGTACGAATTAAAGAGAGGAAAGATTCAAAGAAGGGGGAGCAGCTGGCTGCAGTAACCATGACTCCCTTAAGGTAGCCAAATGCCTCGTCATCCGGCGAGGTACATTTGCTAACTCGAGAGACTCGTAGTGGGAGTAACAGTGACGACGTTAACGTGGACATATAGTGGCACATCGGTTCTGTAGAACAGCCATAGCAAGAAGGATAGAGAGAAAGGGCTTAGAAAAGTGGGAGCAACAGGCTGGAGTACTATGTCTCTCTTAAGGTAGCCAAATGCCTCGTCACCATGTGAAACTTTTTTTGAAAACTCGAGGATATCTTCGTTAAGGTACCTCTGACAACGTTAAGGGTTACATGTAATGGCATATTGCTCCTGCAGGACTGACCACAGTAATAATTAAATAGTGGACAGATACAAAGCACGTCGAGCAGCTCGCAGCAGTAACTATGACTCTCTTAAGGTAGCCAAATGCCTCGTCACTCGGCGAAATTTATTTGAAAGCTCGAGGATATCGTCATTGAAGTAACTCAGACAACGGTAACATGGACAGGTGGTGGCATATCGCTTCTGCAGGACTGACCACAGTACGAATTAAAGAGAGGAAAGATTCAAAGAAGGGGGAGCAGCTGGCTGCAGTAACTATGACTCCCATAAGGTAGCCAAATGCCTCGTCATCCGGCGAGGTACATTTGCTAACTCGAGAGACTCGTAGTGGGAGTAACAGTGACGACGTTAACGTGGACATATAGTGGCACATCGGTTCTGTAGAACAGCCATAGCAAGAATGATAGAGAGAAAGGGCTTAGAAAAGTGGGAGCAACAGGCTGGAGTACTATGTCTCTCTTAAGGTAGCCAAATGCCTCGTCACCATGTGAAATTTTTTTTGAAAACTCGAGGATATCTTCGTTAAGGTACCTCTGACAACGTTAAGGGTTACATGTAATGGCATATTGCTCCTGCAGGACTGACCACAGTAATAATTAAATAGTGGACAGATACAAAGTACGTCGAGCAGCTGGCAGCAGTAACTATGACTCTCTTAAGGTAGCCAAATGCCTCGTCACTCGCGAAATTTATTTGAAAGCTCGAGGATATCGTCATTGAAGTAACTCAGACAACGGTAACATGGACAGGTGGTGGCATATCGCTTCTGCAGGACTGACCACAGTACGAATTAAAGAGAGGAAAGATTCAAAGAAGGGGGAGCAGCTGGCTGCAGTAACTATGACTCCCATAAGGTAGCCAAATGCCTCGTCATCCGGCGAGGTACATTTGCTAACTCGAGAGACTCGTAGTGGGAGTAACAGTGACGACGTTAACGTGGACATATAGTGGCACATCGGTTCTGTAGAACAGCCATAGCAAGAAGGATAGAGAGAAAGGGCTTAGAAAAGTGGGAGCAACAGGCTGGAGTACTATGTCTCTCTTAAGGTAGTCAAATGCCTCGTCACCATGTGAAACTTTTTTTGAAAACTCGAGGATATCTTCGTTAAGGTACCTCTGACAACGTTAAGGGTTACATGTAATGGCATATTGCTCCTGCAGGACTGACCACAGTAATAATTAAATAGTGGACAGATACAAAGCACGTCGAGCAGCTCGCAGCAGTAACTCTGACTCTCTTAAGGTAGCCAAATGCCTCGTCACTCGGCGAAATTTATTTGAAAGCTCGAGGATATCGTCATTGAAGTAACTCAGACAACGGTAACATGGACAGGTGGTGGCATATCGCTTCTGCAGGACTGACCACAGTACGAATTAAAGAGAGGAAAGATTCAAAGAAGGGGGAGCAGCTGGCTGCAGTAACTATGACTCCCTTAAGGTAGCCAAATGCCTCGTCATCCGGCGAGGTACATTTGCTAACTCGAAGGACTCGTAGTGGGAGTAACAGTGACGACGTTAACGTGGACATATAGTGGCACATCGGTTCTGTAGAACAGCCATAGCAAGAAGGATAGAGAGAAAGGGCTTAGAAAAGTGGGAGCAACAGGCTGGAGTACTATGTCTCTCTTAAGGTAGTCAAATGCCTCGTCACCATGTGAAACTTTTTTTGAAAACTCGAGGATATCTTCGTTAAGGTACCTCTGACAACGTTAAGGGTTACATGTAATGGCATATTGCTCCTGCAGGACTGACCACAGTAATAATTAAATAGTGGACAGATACAAAGCACGTCGAGCAGCTCGCAGCAGTAACTATGACTCTCTTAAGGTAGCCAAATGCCTCGTCACTCGGCGAAATTTATTTGAAAGCTCGAGGATATCGTCATTGAAGTAACTCAGACAACGGTAACATGGACAGGTGGTGGCATATCGCTTCTGCAGGACTGACCACAGTACGAATTAAAGAGAGGAAAGATTCAAAGAAGGGGGAGCAGCTGGCTGCAGTAACTATGACTCCCTTAAGGTAGCCAAATGCCTCGTCATCCGGCGAGGTACATTTGCTAACTCGAAGGACTCGTAGTGGGAGTAACAGTGACGACGTTAACGTGGACATATAGTGGCACATCGGTTCTGTAGAACAGCCATAGCAAGAAGGATAGAGAGAAAGGGCTTAGAAAAGTGGGAGCAACAGGCTGGAGTACTATGTCTCTCTTAAGGTAGTCAAATGCCTCGTCACCATGTGAAACTTTTTTTGAAAACTCGAGGATATCTTCGTTAAGGTACCTCTGACAACGTTAAGGGTTACATGTAATGGCATATTGCTCCTGCAGGACTGACCACAGTAATAATTAAATAGTGGACAGATACAAAGCACGTCGAGCAGCTCGCAGCAGTAACTATGACTCTCTTAAGGTAGCCAAATGCCTCGTCACTCGGCGAAATTTATTTGAAAGCTCGAGGATATCGTCATTGAAGTAACTCAGACAACGGTAACATGGACAGGTGGTGGCATATCGCTTCTGCAGGACTGACCACAGTACGAATTAAAGAGAGGAAAGATTCAAAGAAGGGGGAGCAGCTGGCTGCAGTAACTATGACTCCCTTAAGGTAGCCAAATGCCTCGTCATCCGGCGAGGTACATTTGCTAACTCGAAGGACTCGTAGTGGGAGTAACAGTGACGACGTTAACGTGGACATATAGTGGCACATCGGTTCTGTAGAACAGCCATAGCAAGAAGGATAGAGAGAAAGGGCTTAGAAAAGTGGGAGCAACAGGCTGGAGTACTATGTCTCTCTTAAGGTAGCCAAATGCCTCGTCACCATGTGAAATTTTTTTTGAAAACTCGAGGATATCTTCGTTAAGGTACCTCTGACAACGTTAAGGGTTACATGTAATGGCATATTGCTCCTGCAGGACTGACCACAGTAATAATTAAATAGTGGACAGATACAAAGCACGTCGAGCAGCTCGCAGCAGTAACTATGACTCTCTTAAGGTAGCCAAATGCCTCGTCACTCGGCGAAATTTATTTGAAAGCTCGAGGATATCGTCATTGAAGTAACTCAGACAACGGTAACATGGACAGGTGGTGGCATATCGCTTCTGCAGGACTGACCACAGTACGAATTAAAGAGAGGAAAGATTCAAAGAAGGGGGAGCAGCTGGCTGCAGTAACTATGACTCCCATAAGGTAGCCAAATGCCTCGTCATCCGGCGAGGTACATTTGCTAACTCGAGAGACTCGTAGTGGGAGTAACAGTGACGACGTTAACGTGGACATATAGTGGCACATCGGTTCTGTAGAACAGCCATAGCAAGAAGGATAGAGAGAAAGGGCTTAGAAAAGTGGGAGCAACAGGCTGGAGTACTATGTCTCTCTTAAGGTAGTCAAATGCCTCGTCACCATGTGAAACTTTTTTTGAAAACTCGAGGATATCTTCGTTAAGGTACCTCTGACAACGTTAAGGGTTACATGTAATGGCATATTGCTCCTGCAGGACTGACCACAGTAATAATTAAATAGTGGACAGATACAAAGCACGTCGAGCAGCTCGCAGCAGTAACTATGACTCTCTTAAGGTAGCCAAATGCCTCGTCACTCGGCGAAATTTATTTGAAAGCTCGAGGATATCGTCATTGAAGTAACTCAGACAACGGTAACATGGACAGGTGGTGGCATATCGCTTCTGCAGGACTGACCACAGTACGAATTAAAGAGAGGAAAGATTCAAAGAAGGGGGAGCAGCTGGCTGCAGTAACTATGACTCCCTTAAGGTAGCCAAATGCCTCGTCATCCGGCGAGGTACATTTGCTAACTCGAAGGACTCGTAGTGGGAGTAACAGTGACGACGTTAACGTGGACATATAGTGGCACATCGGTTCTGTAGAACAGCCATAGCAAGAAGGATAGAGAGAAAGGGCTTAGAAAAGTGGGAGCAACAGGCTGGAGTACTATGTCTCTCTTAAGGTAGTCAAATGCCTCGTCACCATGTGAAACTTTTTTTGAAAACTCGAGGATATCTTCGTTAAGGTACCTCTGACAACGTTAAGGGTTACATGTAATGGCATATTGCTCCTGCAGGACTGACCACAGTAATAATTAAATAGTGGACAGATACAAAGCACGTCGAGCAGCTCGCAGCAGTAACTATGACTCTCTTAAGGTAGCCAAATGCCTCGTCACTCGGCGAAATTTATTTGAAAGCTCGAGGATATCGTCATTGAAGTAACTCAGACAACGGTAACATGGACAGGTGGTGGCATATCGCTTCTGCAGGACTGACCACAGTACGAATTAAAGAGAGGAAAGATTCAAAGAAGGGGGAGCAGCTGGCTGCAGTAACTATGACTCCCTTAAGGTAGCCAAATGCCTCGTCATCCGGCGAGGTACATTTGCTAACTCGAAGGACTCGTAGTGGGAGTAACAGTGACGACGTTAACGTGGACATATAGTGGCACATCGGTTCTGTAGAACAGCCATAGCAAGAAGGATAGAGAGAAAGGGCTTAGAAAAGTGGGAGCAACAGGCTGGAGTACTATGTCTCTCTTAAGGTAGTCAAATGCCTCGTCACCATGTGAAACTTTTTTTGAAAACTCGAGGATATCTTCGTTAAGGTACCTCTGACAACGTTAAGGGTTACATGTAATGGCATATTGCTCCTGCAGGACTGACCACAGTAATAATTAAATAGTGGACAGATACAAAGCACGTCGAGCAGCTCGCAGCAGTAACTATGACTCTCTTAAGGTAGCCAAATGCCTCGTCACTCGGCGAAATTTATTTGAAAGCTCGAGGATATCGTCATTGAAGTAACTCAGACAACGGTAACATGGACAGGTGGTGGCATATCGCTTCTGCAGGACTGACCACAGTACGAATTAAAGAGAGGAAAGATTCAAAGAAGGGGGAGCAGCTGGCTGCAGTAACTATGACTCCCTTAAGGTAGCCAAATGCCTCGTCATCCGGCGAGGTACATTTGCTAACTCGAAGGACTCGTAGTGGGAGTAACAGTGACGACGTTAACGTGGACATATAGTGGCACATCGGTTCTGTAGAACAGCCATAGCAAGAAGGATAGAGAGAAAGGGCTTAGAAAAGTGGGAGCAACAGGCTGGAGTACTATGTCTCTCTTAAGGTAGCCAAATGCCTCGTCACCATGTGAAATTTTTTTTGAAAACTCGAGGATATCTTCGTTAAGGTACCTCTGACAACGTTAAGGGTTACATGTAATGGCATATTGCTCCTGCAGGACTGACCACAGTAATAATTAAATAGTGGACAGATACAAAGCACGTCGAGCAGCTCGCAGCAGTAACTATGACTCTCTTAAGGTAGCCAAATGCCTCGTCACTCGGCGAAATTTATTTGAAAGCTCGAGGATATCGTCATTGAAGTAACTCAGACAACGGTAACATGGACAGGTGGTGGCATATCGCTTCTGCAGGACTGACCACAGTACGAATTAAAGAGAGGAAAGATTCAAAGAAGGGGGAGCAGCTGGCTGCAGTAACTATGACTCCCTTAAGGTAGCCAAATGCCTCGTCATCCGGCGAGGTACATTTGCTAACTCGAAGGACTCGTAGTGGGAGTAACAGTGACGACGTTAACGTGGACATATAGTGGCACATCGGTTCTGTAGAACAGCCATAGCAAGAAGGATAGAGAGAAAGGGCTTAGAAAAGTGGGAGCAACAGGCTGGAGTACTATGTCTCTCTTAAGGTAGTCAAATGCCTCGTCACCATGTGAAACTTTTTTTGAAAACTCGAGGATATCTTCGTTAAGGTACCTCTGACAACGTTAAGGGTTACATGTAATGGCATATTGCTCCTGCAGGACTGACCACAGTAATAATTAAATAGTGGACAGATACAAAGCACGTCGAGCAGCTCGCAGCAGTAACTATGACTCTCTTAAGGTAGCCAAATGCCTCGTCACTCGGCGAAATTTATTTGAAAGCTCGAGGATATCGTCATTGAAGTAACTCAGACAACGGTAACATGGACAGGTGGTGGCATATCGCTTCTGCAGGACTGACCACAGTACGAATTAAAGAGAGGAAAGATTCAAAGAAGGGGGAGCAGCTGGCTGCAGTAACTATGACTCCCTTAAGTTAGCCAAATGCCTCGTCATCCGGCGAGGTACATTTGCTAACTCGAAGGACTCGTAGTGGGAGTAACAGTGACGACGTTAACGTGGACATATAGTGGCACATCGGTTCTGTAGAACAGCCATAGCAAGAAGGATAGAGAGAAAGGGCTTAGAAAAGTGGGAGCAACAGGCTGGAGTACTATGTCTCTCTTAAGGTAGCCAAATGCCTCGTCACCATGTGAAACTTTTTTTGAAAACTCGAGGATATCTTCGTTAAGGTACCTCTGACAACGTTAAGGGTTACATGTAATGGCATATTGCTCCTGCAGGACTGACCACAGTAATAATTAAATAGTGGACAGATACAAAGCACGTCGAGCAGCTCGCAGCAGTAACTATGACTCTCTTAAGGTAGCCAAATGCCTCGTCACTCGGCGAAATTTATTTGAAAGCTCGAGGATATCGTCATTGAAGTAACTCAGACAACGGTAACATGGACAGGTGGTGGCATATCGCTTCTGCAGGACTGACCACAGTACGAATTAAAGAGAGGAAAGATTCAAAGAAGGGGGAGCAGCTGGCTGCAGTAACTATGACTCCCATAAGGTAGCCAAATGCCTCGTCATCCAGCGAGGTACATTTGCTAACTCGAGAGACTCGTAGTGGGAGTAACAGTGACGACGTTAACGTGGACATATAGTGGCACATCGGTTCTGTAGAACAGCCATAGCAAGAATGATAGAGAGAAAGGGCTTAGAAAAGTGGGAGCAACAGGCTGGAGTACTATGTCTCTCTTAAGGTAGCCAAATGCCTCGTCACCATGTGAAATTTTTTTTGAAAACTCGAGGATATCTTCGTTAAGGTACCTCTGACAACGTTAAGGGTTACATGTAATGGCATATTGCTCCTGCAGGACTGACCACAGTAATAATTAAATAGTGGACAGATACAAAGCACGTCGAGCAGCTCGCAGCAGTAACTATGACTCTCTTAAGGTAGCCAAATGCCTCGTCACTCGGCGAAATTTATTTGAAAGCTCGAGGATATCGTCATTGAAGTAACTCAGACAACGGTAACATGGACAGGTGGTGGCATATCGCTTCTGCAGGACTGACCACAGTACGAATTAAAGAGAGGAAAGATTCAAAGAAGGGGGAGCAGCTGGCTGCAGTAACTATGACTCCCTTAAGGTAGCCAAATGCCTCGTCATCCGGCGAGGTACATTTGCTAACTCGAAGGACTCGTAGTGGGAGTAACAGTGACGACGTTAACGTGGACATATAGTGGCACATCGGTTCTGTAGAACAGCCATAGCAAGAAGGATAGAGAGAAAGGGCTTAGAAAAGTGGGAGCAACAGGCTGGAGTACTATGTCTCTCTTAAGGTAGTCAAATGCCTCGTCACCATGTGAAACTTTTTTTGAAAACTCGAGGATATCTTCGTTAAGGTACCTCTGACAACGTTAAGGGTTACATGTAATGGCATATTGCTCCTGCAGGACTGACCACAGTAATAATTAAATAGTGGACAGATACAAAGCACGTCGAGCAGCTCGCAGCAGTAACTATGACTCTCTTAAGGTAGCCAAATGCCTCGTCACTCGGCGAAATTTATTTGAAAGCTCGAGGATATCGTCATTGAAGTAACTCAGACAACGGTAACATGGACAGGTGGTGGCATATCGCTTCTGCAGGACTGACCACAGTACGAATTAAAGAGAGGAAAGATTCAAAGAAGGGGGAGCAGCTGGCTGCAGTAACTATGACTCCCTTAAGGTAGCCAAATGCCTCGTCATCCGGCGAGGTACATTTGCTAACTCGAAGGACTCGTAGTGGGAGTAACAGTGACGACGTTAACGTGGACATATAGTGGCACATCGGTTCTGTAGAACAGCCATAGCAAGAAGGATAGAGAGAAAGGGCTTAGAAAAGTGGGAGCAACAGGCTGGAGTACTATGTCTCTCTTAAGGTAGCCAAATGCCTCGTCACCATGTGAAACTTTTTTTGAAAACTCGAGGATATCTTCGTTAAGGTACCTCTGACAACGTTAAGGGTTACATGTAATGGCATATTGCTCCTGCAGGACTGACCACAGTAATAATTAAATAGTGGACAGATACAAAGCACGTCGAGCAGCTCGCAGCAGTAACTATGACTCTCTTAAGGTAGCCAAATGCCTCGTCACTCGGCGAAATTTATTTGAAAGCTCGAGGATATCGTCATTGAAGTAACTCAGACAACGGTAACATGGACAGGTGGTGGCATATCGCTTCTGCAGGACTGACCACAGTACGAATTAAAGAGAGGAAAGATTCAAAGAAGGGGGAGCAGCTGGCTGCAGTAACTATGACTCCCTTAAGGTAGCCAAATGCCTCGTCATCCGGCGAGGTACATTTGCTAACTCGAAGGACTCGTAGTGGGAGTAACAGTGACGACGTTAACGTGGACATATAGTGGCACATCGGTTCTGTAGAACAGCCATAGCAAGAAGGATAGAGAGAAAGGGCTTAGAAAAGTGGGAGCAACAGGCTGGAGTACTATGTCTCTCTTAAGGTAGCCAAATGCCTCGTCACCATGTGAAATTTTTTTTGAAAACTCGAGGATATCTTCGTTAAGGTACCTCTGACAACGTTAAGGGTTACATGTAATGGCATATTGCTCCTGCAGGACTGACCACAGTAATAATTAAATAGTGGACAGATACAAAGCACGTCGAGCAGCTCGCAGCAGTAACTATGACTCTCTTAAGGTAGCCAAATGCCTCGTCACTCGGCGAAATTTATTTGAAAGCTCGAGGATATCGTCATTGAAGTAACTCAGACAACGGTAACATGGACAGGTGGTGGCATATCGCTTCTGCAGGACTGACCACAGTACGAATTAAAGAGAGGAAAGATTCAAAGAAGGGGGAGCAGCTGGCTGCAGTAACTATGACTCCCTTAAGGTAGCCAAATGCCTCGTCATCCGGCGAGGTACATTTGCTAACTCGAAGGACTCGTAGTGGGAGTAACAGTGACGACGTTAACGTGGACATATAGTGGCACATCGGTTCTGTAGAACAGCCATAGCAAGAAGGATAGAGAGAAAGGGCTTAGAAAAGTGGGAGCAACAGGCTGGAGTACTATGTCTCTCTTAAGGTAGTCAAATGCCTCGTCACCATGTGAAACTTTTTTTGAAAACTCGAGGATATCTTCGTTAAGGTACCTCTGACAACGTTAAGGGTTACATGTAATGGCATATTGCTCCTGCAGGACTGACCACAGTAATAATTAAATAGTGGACAGATACAAAGCACGTCGAGCAGCTCGCAGCAGTAACTATGACTCTCTTAAGGTAGCCAAATGCCTCGTCACTCGGCGAAATTTATTTGAAAGCTCGAGGATATCGTCATTGAAGTAACTCAGACAACGGTAACATGGACAGGTGGTGGCATATCGCTTCTGCAGGACTGACCACAGTACGAATTAAAGAGAGGAAAGATTCAAAGAAGGGGGAGCAGCTGGCTGCAGTAACTATGACTCCCTTAAGTTAGCCAAATGCCTCGTCATCCGGCGAGGTACATTTGCTAACTCGAAGGACTCGTAGTGGGAGTAACAGTGACGACGTTAACGTGGACATATAGTGGCACATCGGTTCTGTAGAACAGCCATAGCAAGAAGGATAGAGAGAAAGGGCTTAGAAAAGTGGGAGCAACAGGCTGGAGTACTATGTCTCTCTTAAGGTAGCCAAATGCCTCGTCACCATGTGAAACTTTTTTTGAAAACTCGAGGATATCTTCGTTAAGGTACCTCTGACAACGTTAAGGGTTACATGTAATGGCATATTGCTCCTGCAGGACTGACCACAGTAATAATTAAATAGTGGACAGATACAAAGCACGTCGAGCAGCTCGCAGCAGTAACTATGACTCTCTTAAGGTAGCCAAATGCCTCGTCACTCGGCGAAATTTATTTGAAAGCTCGAGGATATCGTCATTGAAGTAACTCAGACAACGGTAACATGGACAGGTGGTGGCATATCGCTTCTGCAGGACTGACCACAGTACGAATTAAAGAGAGGAAAGATTCAAAGAAGGGGGAGCAGCTGGCTGCAGTAACTATGACTCCCATAAGGTAGCCAAATGCCTCGTCATCCGGCGAGGTACATTTGCTAACTCGAGAGACTCGTAGTGGGAGTAACAGTGACGACGTTAACGTGGACATATAGTGGCACATCGGTTCTGTAGAACAGCCATAGCAAGAATGATAGAGAGAAAGGGCTTAGAAAAGTGGGAGCAACAGGCTGGAGTACTATGTCTCTCTTAAGGTAGCCAAATGCCTCGTCACCATGTGAAATTTTTTTTGAAAACTCGAGGATATCTTCGTTAAGGTACCTCTGACAACGTTAAGGGTTACATGTAATGGCATATTGCTCCTGCAGGACTGACCACAGTAATAATTAAATAGTGGACAGATACAAAGCACGTCGAGCAGCTCGCAGCAGTAACTATGACTCTCTTAAGGTAGCCAAATGCCTCGTCACTCGGCGAAATTTATTTGAAAGCTCGAGGATATCGTCATTGAAGTAACTCAGACAACGGTAACATGGACAGGTGGTGGCATATCGCTTCTGCAGGACTGACCACAGTACGAATTAAAGAGAGGAAAGATTCAAAGAAGGGGGAGCAGCTGGCTGCAGTAACTATGACTCCCTTAAGGTAGCCAAATGCCTCGTCATCCGGCGAGGTACATTTGCTAACTCGAAGGACTCGTAGTGGGAGTAACAGTGACGACGTTAACGTGGACATATAGTGGCACATCGGTTCTGTAGAACAGCCATAGCAAGAAGGATAGAGAGAAAGGGCTTAGAAAAGTGGGAGCAACAGGCTGGAGTACTATGTCTCTCTTAAGGTAGTCAAATGCCTCGTCACCATGTGAAACTTTTTTTGAAAACTCGAGGATATCTTCGTTAAGGTACCTCTGACAACGTTAAGGGTTACATGTAATGGCATATTGCTCCTGCAGGACTGACCACAGTAATAATTAAATAGTGGACAGATACAAAGCACGTCGAGCAGCTCGCAGCAGTAACTATGACTCTCTTAAGGTAGCCAAATGCCTCGTCACTCGGCGAAATTTATTTGAAAGCTCGAGGATATCGTCATTGAAGTAACTCAGACAACGGTAACATGGACAGGTGGTGGCATATCGCTTCTGCAGGACTGACCACAGTACGAATTAAAGAGAGGAAAGATTCAAAGAAGGGGGAGCAGCTGGCTGCAGTAACTATGACTCCCTTAAGGTAGCCAAATGCCTCGTCATCCGGCGAGGTACATTTGCTAACTCGAAGGACTCGTAGTGGGAGTAACAGTGACGACGTTAACGTGGACATATAGTGGCACATCGGTTCTGTAGAACAGCCATAGCAAGAAGGATAGAGAGAAAGGGCTTAGAAAAGTGGGAGCAACAGGCTGGAGTACTATGTCTCTCTTAAGGTAGCCAAATGCCTCGTCACCATGTGAAACTTTTTTTGAAAACTCGAGGATATCTTCGTTAAGGTACCTCTGACAACGTTAAGGGTTACATGTAATGGCATATTGCTCCTGCAGGACTGACCACAGTAATAATTAAATAGTGGACAGATACAAAGCACGTCGAGCAGCTCGCAGCAGTAACTATGACTCTCTTAAGGTAGCCAAATGCCTCGTCACTCGGCGAAATTTATTTGAAAGCTCGAGGATATCGTCATTGAAGTAACTCAGACAACGGTAACATGGACAGGTGGTGGCATATCGCTTCTGCAGGACTGACCACAGTACGAATTAAAGAGAGGAAAGATTCAAAGAAGGGGGAGCAGCTGGCTGCAGTAACTATGACTCCCTTAAGGTAGCCAAATGCCTCGTCATCCGGCGAGGTACATTTGCTAACTCGAAGGACTCGTAGTGGGAGTAACAGTGACGACGTTAACGTGGACATATAGTGGCACATCGGTTCTGTAGAACAGCCATAGCAAGAAGGATAGAGAGAAAGGGCTTAGAAAAGTGGGAGCAACAGGCTGGAGTACTATGTCTCTCTTAAGGTAGCCAAATGCCTCGTCACCATGTGAAATTTTTTTTGAAAACTCGAGGATATCTTCGTTAAGGTACCTCTGACAACGTTAAGGGTTACATGTAATGGCATATTGCTCCTGCAGGACTGACCACAGTAATAATTAAATAGTGGACAGATACAAAGCACGTCGAGCAGCTCGCAGCAGTAACTATGACTCTCTTAAGGTAGCCAAATGCCTCGTCACTCGGCGAAATTTATTTGAAAGCTCGAGGATATCGTCATTGAAGTAACTCAGACAACGGTAACATGGACAGGTGGTGGCATATCGCTTCTGCAGGACTGACCACAGTACGAATTAAAGAGAGGAAAGATTCAAAGAAGGGGGAGCAGCTGGCTGCAGTAACTATGACTCCCTTAAGGTAGCCAAATGCCTCGTCATCCGGCGAGGTACATTTGCTAACTCGAAGGACTCGTAGTGGGAGTAACAGTGACGACGTTAACGTGGACATATAGTGGCACATCGGTTCTGTAGAACAGCCATAGCAAGAAGGATAGAGAGAAAGGGCTTAGAAAAGTGGGAGCAACAGGCTGGAGTACTATGTCTCTCTTAAGGTAGTCAAATGCCTCGTCACCATGTGAAACTTTTTTTGAAAACTCGAGGATATCTTCGTTAAGGTACCTCTGACAACGTTAAGGGTTACATGTAATGGCATATTGCTCCTGCAGGACTGACCACAGTAATAATTAAATAGTGGACAGATACAAAGCACGTCGAGCAGCTCGCAGCAGTAACTATGACTCTCTTAAGGTAGCCAAATGCCTCGTCACTCGGCGAAATTTATTTGAAAGCTCGAGGATATCGTCATTGAAGTAACTCAGACAACGGTAACATGGACAGGTGGTGGCATATCGCTTCTGCAGGACTGACCACAGTACGAATTAAAGAGAGGAAAGATTCAAAGAAGGGGGAGCAGCTGGCTGCAGTAACTATGACTCCCTTAAGGTAGCCAAATGCCTCGTCATCCGGCGAGGTACATTTGCTAACTCGAAGGACTCGTAGTGGGAGTAACAGTGACGACGTTAACGTGGACATATAGTGGCACATCGGTTCTGTAGAACAGCCATAGCAAGAAGGATAGAGAGAAAGGGCTTAGAAAAGTGGGAGCAACAGGCTGGAGTACTATGTCTCTCTTAAGGTAGCCAAATGCCTCGTCACCATGTGAAACTTTTTTTGAAAACTCGAGGATATCTTCGTTAAGGTACCTCTGACAACGTTAAGGGTTACATGTAATGGCATATTGCTCCTGCAGGACTGACCACAGTAATAATTAAATAGTGGACAGATACAAAGCACGTCGAGCAGCTCGCAGCAGTAACTATGACTCTCTTAAGGTAGCCAAATGCCTCGTCACTCGGCGAAATTTATTTGAAAGCTCGAGGATATCGTCATTGAAGTAACTCAGACAACGGTAACATGGACAGGTGGTGGCATATCGCTTCTGCAGGACTGACCACAGTACGAATTAAAGAGAGGAAAGATTCAAAGAAGGGGGAGCAGCTGGCTGCAGTAACTATGACTCCCATAAGGTAGCCAAATGCCTCGTCATCCGGCGAGGTACATTTGCTAACTCGAGAGACTCGTAGTGGGAGTAACAGTGACGACGTTAACGTGGACATATAGTGGCACATCGGTTCTGTAGAACAGCCATAGCAAGAATGATAGAGAGAAAGGGCTTAGAAAAGTGGGAGCAACAGGCTGGAGTACTATGTCTCTCTTAAGGTAGCCAAATGCCTCGTCACCATGTGAAATTTTTTTTGAAAACTCGAGGATATCTTCGTTAAGGTACCTCTGACAACGTTAAGGGTTACATGTAATGGCATATTGCTCCTGCAGGACTGACCACAGTAATAATTAAATAGTGGACAGATACAAAGTACGTCGAGCAGCTGGCAGCAGTAACTATGACTCTCTTAAGGTAGCCAAATGCCTCGTCACTCGCGAAATTTATTTGAAAGCTCGAGGATATCGTCATTGAAGTAACTCAGACAACGGTAACATGGACAGGTGGTGGCATATCGCTTCTGCAGGACTGACCACAGTACGAATTAAAGAGAGGAAAGATTCAAAGAAGGGGGAGCAGCTGGCTGCAGTAACTATGACTCCCATAAGGTAGCCAAATGCCTCGTCATCCGGCGAGGTACATTTGCTAACTCGAGAGACTCGTAGTGGGAGTAACAGTGACGACGTTAACGTGGACATATAGTGGCACATCGGTTCTGTAGAACAGCCATAGCAAGAAGGATAGAGAGAAAGGGCTTAGAAAAGTGGGAGCAACAGGCTGGAGTACTATGTCTCTCTTAAGGTAGTCAAATGCCTCGTCACCATGTGAAACTTTTTTTGAAAACTCGAGGATATCTTCGTTAAGGTACCTCTGACAACGTTAAGGGTTACATGTAATGGCATATTGCTCCTGCAGGACTGACCACAGTAATAATTAAATAGTGGACAGATACAAAGTACGTCGAGCAGCTGGCAGCAGTAACTATGACTCTCTTAAGGTAGCCAAATGCCTCGTCACTCGCGAAATTTATTTGAAAGCTCGAGGATATCGTCATTGAAGTAACTCAGACAACGGTAACATGGACAGGTGGTGGCATATCGCTTCTGCAGGACTGACCACAGTACGAATTAAAGAGAGGAAAGATTCAAAGAAGGGGGAGCAGCTGGCTGCAGTAACTATGACTCCCATAAGGTAGCCAAATGCCTCGTCATCCGGCGAGGTACATTTGCTAACTCGAGAGACTCGTAGTGGGAGTAACAGTGACGACGTTAACGTGGACATATAGTGGCACATCGGTTCTGTAGAACAGCCATAGCAAGAAGGATAGAGAGAAAGGGCTTAGAAAAGTGGGAGCAACAGGCTGGAGTACTATGTCTCTCTTAAGGTAGTCAAATGCCTCGTCACCATGTGAAACTTTTTTTGAAAACTCGAGGATATCTTCGTTAAGGTACCTCTGACAACGTTAAGGGTTACATGTAATGGCATATTGCTCCTGCAGGACTGACCACAGTAATAATTAAATAGTGGACAGATACAAAGCACGTCGAGCAACTCGCAGCAGTAACTATGACTCTCTTAAGGTAGCCAAATGCCTCGTCACTCGGCGAAATTTATTTGAAAGCTCGAGGATATCGTCATTGAAGTAACTCAGACAACGGTAACATGGACAGGTGGTGGCATATCGCTTCTGCAGGACTGACCACAGTACGAATTAAAGAGAGGAAAGATTCAAAGAAGGGGGAGCAGCTGGCTGCAGTAACTATGACTCCCTTAAGGTAGCCAAATGCCTCGTCATCCGGCGAGGTACATTTGCTAACTCGAAGGACTCGTAGTGGGAGTAACAGTGACGACGTTAACGTGGACATATAGTGGCACATCGGTTCTGTAGAACAGCCATAGCAAGAAGGATAGAGAGAAAGGGCTTAGAAAAGTGGGAGCAACAGGCTGGAGTACTATGTCTCTCTTAAGGTAGTCAAATGCCTCGTCACCATGTGAAACTTTTTTTGAAAACTCGAGGATATCTTCGTTAAGGTACCTCTGACAACGTTAAGGGTTACATGTAATGGCATATTGCTCCTGCAGGACTGACCACAGTAATAATTAAATAGTGGACAGATACAAAGCACGTCGAGCAGCTCGCAGCAGTAACTATGACTCTCTTAAGGTAGCCAAATGCCTCGTCACTCGGCGAAATTTATTTGAAAGCTCGAGGATATCGTCATTGAAGTAACTCAGACAACGGTAACATGGACAGGTGGTGGCATATCGCTTCTGCAGGACTGACCACAGTACGAATTAAAGAGAGGAAAGATTCAAAGAAGGGGGAGCAGCTGGCTGCAGTAACTATGACTCCCTTAAGGTAGCCAAATGCCTCGTCATCCGGCGAGGTACATTTGCTAACTCGAGAGACTCGTAGTGGGAGTAACAGTGACGACGTTAACGTGGACATATAGTGGCACATCGGTTCTGTAGAACAGCCATAGCAAGAAGGATAGAGAGAAAGGGCTTAGAAAAGTGGGAGCAACAGGCTGGAGTACTATGTCTCTCTTAAGGTAGTCAAATGCCTCGTCACCATGTGAAACTTTTTTTGAAAACTCGAGGATATCTTCGTTAAGGTACCTCTGACAACGTTAAGGGTTACATGTAATGGCATATTGCTCCTGCAGGACTGACCACAGTAATAATTAAATAGTGGACAGATACAAAGCACGTCGAGCAACTCGCAGCAGTAACTATGACTCTCTTAAGGTAGCCAAATGCCTCGTCACTCGGCGAAATTTATTTGAAAGCTCGAGGATATCGTCATTGAAGTAACTCAGACAACGGTAACATGGACAGGTGGTGGCATATCGCTTCTGCAGGACTGACCACAGTACGAATTAAAGAGAGGAAAGATTCAAAGAAGGGGGAGCAGCTGGCTGCAGTAACTATGACTCCCTTAAGGTAGCCAAATGCCTCGTCATCCGGCGAGGTACATTTGCTAACTCGAAGGACTCGTAGTGGGAGTAACAGTGACGACGTTAACGTGGACATATAGTGGCACATCGGTTCTGTAGAACAGCCATAGCAAGAAGGATAGAGAGAAAGGGCTTAGAAAAGTGGGAGCAACAGGCTGGAGTACTATGTCTCTCTTAAGGTAGTCAAATGCCTCGTCACCATGTGAAACTTTTTTTGAAAACTCGAGGATATCTTCGTTAAGGTACCTCTGACAACGTTAAGGGTTACATGTAATGGCATATTGCTCCTGCAGGACTGACCACAGTAATAATTAAATAGTGGACAGATACAAAGCACGTCGAGCAGCTCGCAGCAGTAACTATGACTCTCTTAAGGTAGCCAAATGCCTCGTCACTCGGCGAAATTTATTTGAAAGCTCGAGGATATCGTCATTGAAGTAACTCAGACAACGGTAACATGGACAGGTGGTGGCATATCGCTTCTGCAGGACTGACCACAGTACGAATTAAAGAGAGGAAAGATTCAAAGAAGGGGGAGCAGCTGGCTGCAGTAACTATGACTCCCTTAAGGTAGCCAAATGCCTCGTCATCCGGCGAGGTACATTTGCTAACTCGAGAGACTCGTAGTGGGAGTAACAGTGACGACGTTAACGTGGACATATAGTGGCACATCGGTTCTGTAGAACAGCCATAGCAAGAAGGATAGAGAGAAAGGGCTTAGAAAAGTGGGAGCAACAGGCTGGAGTACTATGTCTCTCTTAAGGTAGTCAAATGCCTCGTCACCATGTGAAACTTTTTTTGAAAACTCGAGGATATCTTCGTTAAGGTACCTCTGACAACGTTAAGGGTTACATGTAATGGCATATTGCTCCTGCAGGACTGACCACAGTAATAATTAAATAGTGGACAGATACAAAGCACGTCGAGCAACTCGCAGCAGTAACTATGACTCTCTTAAGGTAGCCAAATGCCTCGTCACTCGGCGAAATTTATTTGAAAGCTCGAGGATATCGTCATTGAAGTAACTCAGACAACGGTAACATGGACAGGTGGTGGCATATCGCTTCTGCAGGACTGACCACAGTACGAATTAAAGAGAGGAAAGATTCAAAGAAGGGGGAGCAGCTGGCTGCAGTAACTATGACTCCCTTAAGGTAGCCAAATGCCTCGTCATCCGGCGAGGTACATTTGCTAACTCGAAGGACTCGTAGTGGGAGTAACAGTGACGACGTTAACGTGGACATATAGTGGCACATCGGTTCTGTAGAACAGCCATAGCAAGAAGGATAGAGAGAAAGGGCTTAGAAAAGTGGGAGCAACAGGCTGGAGTACTATGTCTCTCTTAAGGTAGTCAAATGCCTCGTCACCATGTGAAACTTTTTTTGAAAACTCGAGGATATCTTCGTTAAGGTACCTCTGACAACGTTAAGGGTTACATGTAATGGCATATTGCTCCTGCAGGACTGACCACAGTAATAATTAAATAGTGGACAGATACAAAGCACGTCGAGCAGCTCGCAGCAGTAACTATGACTCTCTTAAGGTAGCCAAATGCCTCGTCACTCGGCGAAATTTATTTGAAAGCTCGAGGATATCGTCATTGAAGTAACTCAGACAACGGTAACATGGACAGGTGGTGGCATATCGCTTCTGCAGGACTGACCACAGTACGAATTAAAGAGAGGAAAGATTCAAAGAAGGGGGAGCAGCTGGCTGCAGTAACTATGACTCCCTTAAGGTAGCCAAATGCCTCGTCATCCGGCGAGGTACATTTGCTAACTCGAAGGACTCGTAGTGGGAGTAACAGTGACGACGTTAACGTGGACATATAGTGGCACATCGGTTCTGTAGAACAGCCATAGCAAGAAGGATAGAGAGAAAGGGCTTAGAAAAGTGGGAGCAACAGGCTGGAGTACTATGTCTCTCTTAAGGTAGTCAAATGCCTCGTCACCATGTGAAACTTTTTTTGAAAACTCGAGGATATCTTCGTTAAGGTACCTCTGACAACGTTAAGGGTTACATGTAATGGCATATTGCTCCTGCAGGACTGACCACAGTAATAATTAAATAGTGGACAGATACAAAGCACGTCGAGCAGCTCGCAGCAGTAACTATGACTCTCTTAAGGTAGCCAAATGCCTCGTCACTCGGCGAAATTTATTTGAAAGCTCGAGGATATCGTCATTGAAGTAACTCAGACAACGGTAACATGGACAGGTGGTGGCATATCGCTTCTGCAGGACTGACCACAGTACGAATTAAAGAGAGGAAAGATTCAAAGAAGGGGGAGCAGCTGGCTGCAGTAACTATGACTCCCTTAAGGTAGCCAAATGCCTCGTCATCCGGCGAGGTACATTTGCTAACTCGAAGGACTCGTAGTGGGAGTAACAGTGACGACGTTAACGTGGACATATAGTGGCACATCGGTTCTGTAGAACAGCCATAGCAAGAAGGATAGAGAGAAAGGGCTTAGAAAAGTGGGAGCAACAGGCTGGAGTACTATGTCTCTCTTAAGGTAGCCAAATGCCTCGTCACCATGTGAAACTTTTTTTGAAAACTCGAGGATATCTTCGTTAAGGTACCTCTGACAACGTTAAGGGTTACATGTAATGGCATATTGCTCCTGCAGGACTGACCACAGTAATAATTAAATAGTGGACAGATACAAAGCACGTCGAGCAGCTCGCAGCAGTAACTATGACTCTCTTAAGGTAGCCAAATGCCTCGTCACTCGGCGAAATTTATTTGAAAGCTCGAGGATATCGTCATTGAAGTAACTCAGACAACGGTAACATGGACAGGTGGTGGCATATCGCTTCTGCAGGACTGACCACAGTACGAATTAAAGAGAGGAAAGATTCAAAGAAGGGGGAGCAGCTGGCTGCAGTAACTATGACTCCCTTAAGGTAGCCAAATGCCTCGTCATCCGGCGAGGTACATTTGCTAACTCGAGAGACTCGTAGTGGGAGTAACAGTGACGACGTTAACGTGGACATATAGTGGCACATCGGTTCTGTAGAACAGCCATAGCAAGAAGGATAGAGAGAAAGGGCTTAGAAAAGTGGGAGCAACAGGCTGGAGTACTATGTCTCTCTTAAGGTAGCCAAATGCCTCGTCACCATGTGAAATTTTTTTTGAAAACTCGAGGATATCTTCGTTAAGGTACCTCTGACAACGTTAAGGGTTACATGTAATGGCATATTGCTCCTGCAGGACTGACCACAGTAATAATTAAATAGTGGACAGATACAAAGCACGTCGAGCAGCTCGCAGCAGTAACTATGACTCTCTTAAGGTAGCCAAATGCCTCGTCACTCGGCGAAATTTATTTGAAAGCTCGAGGATATCGTCATTGAAGTAACTCAGACAACGGTAACATGGACAGGTGGTGGCATATCGCTTCTGCAGGACTGACCACAGTACGAATTAAAGAGAGGAAAGATTCAAAGAAGGGGGAGCAGCTGGCTGCAGTAACTATGACTCCCTTAAGGTAGCCAAATGCCTCGTCATCCGGCGAGGTACATTTGCTAACTCGAAGGACTCGTAGTGGGAGTAACAGTGACGACGTTAACGTGGACATATAGTGGCACATCGGTTCTGTAGAACAGCCATAGCAAGAAGGATAGAGAGAAAGGGCTTAGAAAAGTGGGAGCAACAGGCTGGAGTACTATGTCTCTCTTAAGGTAGTCAAATGCCTCGTCACCATGTGAAACTTTTTTTGAAAACTCGAGGATATCTTCGTTAAGGTACCTCTGACAACGTTAAGGGTTACATGTAATGGCATATTGCTCCTGCAGGACTGACCACAGTAATAATTAAATAGTGGACAGATACAAAGCACGTCGAGCAGCTCGCAGCAGTAACTATGACTCTCTTAAGGTAGCCAAATGCCTCGTCACTCGGCGAAATTTATTTGAAAGCTCGAGGATATCGTCATTGAAGTAACTCAGACAACGGTAACATGGACAGGTGGTGGCATATCGCTTCTGCAGGACTGACCACAGTACGAATTAAAGAGAGGAAAGATTCAAAGAAGGGGGAGCAGCTGGCTGCAGTAACTATGACTCCCTTAAGGTAGCCAAATGCCTCGTCATCCGGCGAGGTACATTTGCTAACTCGAAGGACTCGTAGTGGGAGTAACAGTGACGACGTTAACGTGGACATATAGTGGCACATCGGTTCTGTAGAACAGCCATAGCAAGAAGGATAGAGAGAAAGGGCTTAGAAAAGTGGGAGCAACAGGCTGGAGTACTATGTCTCTCTTAAGGTAGCCAAATGCCTCGTCACCATGTGAAACTTTTTTTGAAAACTCGAGGATATCTTCGTTAAGGTACCTCTGACAACGTTAAGGGTTACATGTAATGGCATATTGCTCCTGCTGGACTGACCACAGTAATAATTAAATAGTGGACAGATACAAAGCACGTCGAGCAGCTCGCAGCAGTAACTATGACTCTCTTAAGGTAGCCAAATGCCTCGTCACTCGGCGAAATTTATTTGAAAGCTCGAGGATATCGTCATTGAAGTAACTCAGACAACGGTAACATGGACAGGTGGTGGCATATCGCTTCTGCAGGACTGACCACAGTACGAATTAAAGAGAGGAAAGATTCAAAGAAGGGGGAGCAGCTGGCTGCAGTAACTATGACTCCCTTAAGGTAGCCAAATGCCTCGTCATCCGGCGAGGTACATTTGCTAACTCGAAGGACTCGTAGTGGGAGTAACAGTGACGACGTTAACGTGGACATATAGTGGCACATCGGTTCTGTAGAACAGCCATAGCAAGAAGGATAGAGAGAAAGGGCTTAGAAAAGTGGGAGCAACAGGCTGGAGTACTATGTCTCTCTTAAGGTAGCCAAATGCCTCGTCACCATGTGAAATTTTTTTTGAAAACTCGAGGATATCTTCGTTAAGGTACCTCTGACAACGTTAAGGGTTACATGTAATGGCATATTGCTCCTGCAGGACTGACCACAGTAATAATTAAATAGTGGACAGATACAAAGCACGTCGAGCAGCTCGCAGCAGTAACTATGACTCTCTTAAGGTAGCCAAATGCCTCGTCACTCGGCGAAATTTATTTGAAAGCTCGAGGATATCGTCATTGAAGTAACTCAGACAACGGTAACATGGACAGGTGGTGGCATATCGCTTCTGCAGGACTGACCACAGTACGAATTAAAGAGAGGAAAGATTCAAAGAAGGGGGAGCAGCTGGCTGCAGTAACTATGACTCCCTTAAGGTAGCCAAATGCCTCGTCATCCGGCGAGGTACATTTGCTAACTCGAAGGACTCGTAGTGGGAGTAACAGTGACGACGTTAACGTGGACATATAGTGGCACATCGGTTCTGTAGAACAGCCATAGCAAGAAGGATAGAGAGAAAGGGCTTAGAAAAGTGGGAGCAACAGGCTGGAGTACTATGTCTCTCTTAAGGTAGTCAAATGCCTCGTCACCATGTGAAACTTTTTTTGAAAACTCGAGGATATCTTCGTTAAGGTACCTCTGACAACGTTAAGGGTTACATGTAATGGCATATTGCTCCTGCAGGACTGACCACAGTAATAATTAAATAGTGGACAGATACAAAGCACGTCGAGCAGCTCGCAGCAGTAACTATGACTCTCTTAAGGTAGCCAAATGCCTCGTCACTCGGCGAAATTTATTTGAAAGCTCGAGGATATCGTCATTGAAGTAACTCAGACAACGGTAACATGGACAGGTGGTGGCATATCGCTTCTGCAGGACTGACCACAGTACGAATTAAAGAGAGGAAAGATTCAAAGAAGGGGGAGCAGCTGGCTGCAGTAACTATGACTCCCTTAAGGTAGCCAAATGCCTCGTCATCCGGCGAGGTACATTTGCTAACTCGAAGGACTCGTAGTGGGAGTAACAGTGACGACGTTAACGTGGACATATAGTGGCACATCGGTTCTGTAGAACAGCCATAGCAAGAAGGATAGAGAGAAAGGGCTTAGAAAAGTGGGAGCAACAGGCTGGAGTACTATGTCTCTCTTAAGGTAGCCAAATGCCTCGTCACCATGTGAAACTTTTTTTGAAAACTCGAGGATATCTTCGTTAAGGTACCTCTGACAACGTTAAGGGTTACATGTAATGGCATATTGCTCCTGCAGGACTGACCACAGTAATAATTAAATAGTGGACAGATACAAAGCACGTCGAGCAGCTCGCAGCAGTAACTATGACTCTCTTAAGGTAGCCAAATGCCTCGTCACTCGGCGAAATTTATTTGAAAGCTCGAGGATATCGTCATTGAAGTAACTCAGACAACGGTAACATGGACAGGTGGTGGCATATCGCTTCTGCAGGACTGACCACAGTACGAATTAAAGAGAGGAAAGATTCAAAGAAGGGGGAGCAGCTGGCTGCAGTAACTATGACTCCCATAAGGTAGCCAAATGCCTCGTCATCCGGCGAGGTACATTTGCTAACTCGAGAGACTCGTAGTGGGAGTAACAGTGACGACGTTAACGTGGACATATAGTGGCACATCGGTTCTGTAGAACAGCCATAGCAAGAATGATAGAGAGAAAGGGCTTAGAAAAGTGGGAGCAACAGGCTGGAGTACTATGTCTCTCTTAAGGTAGCCAAATGCCTCGTCACCATGTGAAATTTTTTTTGAAAACTCGAGGATATCTTCGTTAAGGTACCTCTGACAACGTTAAGGGTTACATGTAATGGCATATTGCTCCTGCAGGACTGACCACAGTAATAATTAAATAGTGGACAGATACAAAGTACGTCGGGCAGCTGGCAGCAGTAACTATGACTCTCTTAAGGTAGCCAAATGCCTCGTCACTCGCGAAATTTATTTGAAAGCTCGAGGATATCGTCATTGAAGTAACTCAGACAACGGTAACATGGACAGGTGGTGGCATATCGCTTCTGCAGGACTGACCACAGTACGAATTAAAGAGAGGAAAGATTCAAAGAAGGGGGAGCAGCTGGCTGCAGTAACTATGACTCCCATAAGGTAGCCAAATGCCTCGTCATCCGGCGAGGTACATTTGCTAACTCGAGAGACTCGTAGTGGGAGTAACAGTGACGACGTTAACGTGGACATATAGTGGCACATCGGTTCTGTAGAACAGCCATAGCAAGAAGGATAGAGAGAAAGGGCTTAGAAAAGTGGGAGCAACAGGCTGGAGTACTATGTCTCTCTTAAGGTAGTCAAATGCCTCGTCACCATGTGAAACTTTTTTTGAAAACTCGAGGATATCTTCGTTAAGGTACCTCTGACAACGTTAAGGGTTACATGTAATGGCATATTGCTCCTGCAGGACTGACCACAGTAATAATTAAATAGTGGACAGATACAAAGTACGTCGAGCAGCTGGCAGCAGTAACTATGACTCTCTTAAGGTAGCCAAATGCCTCGTCACTCGCGAAATTTATTTGAAAGCTCGAGGATATCGTCATTGAAGTAACTCAGACAACGGTAACATGGACAGGTGGTGGCATATCGCTTCTGCAGGACTGACCACAGTACGAATTAAAGAGAGGAAAGATTCAAAGAAGGGGGAGCAGCTGGCTGCAGTAACTATGACTCCCATAAGGTAGCCAAATGCCTCGTCATCCGGCGAGGTACATTTGCTAACTCGAGAGACTCGTAGTGGGAGTAACAGTGACGACGTTAACGTGGACATATAGTGGCACATCGGTTCTGTAGAACAGCCATAGCAAGAAGGATAGAGAGAAAGGGCTTAGAAAAGTGGGAGCAACAGGCTGGAGTACTATGTCTCTCTTAAGGTAGTCAAATGCCTCGTCACCATGTGAAACTTTTTTTGAAAACTCGAGGATATCTTCGTTAAGGTACCTCTGACAACGTTAAGGGTTACATGTAATGGCATATTGCTCCTGCAGGACTGACCACAGTAATAATTAAATAGTGGACAGATACAAAGCACGTCGAGCAACTCGCAGCAGTAACTATGACTCTCTTAAGGTAGCCAAATGCCTCGTCACTCGGCGAAATTTATTTGAAAGCTCGAGGATATCGTCATTGAAGTAACTCAGACAACGGTAACATGGACAGGTGGTGGCATATCGCTTCTGCAGGACTGACCACAGTACGAATTAAAGAGAGGAAAGATTCAAAGAAGGGGGAGCAGCTGGCTGCAGTAACTATGACTCCCTTAAGGTAGCCAAATGCCTCGTCATCCGGCGAGGTACATTTGCTAACTCGAAGGACTCGTAGTGGGAGTAACAGTGACGACGTTAACGTGGACATATAGTGGCACATCGGTTCTGTAGAACAGCCATAGCAAGAAGGATAGAGAGAAAGGGCTTAGAAAAGTGGGAGCAACAGGCTGGAGTACTATGTCTCTCTTAAGGTAGTCAAATGCCTCGTCACCATGTGAAACTTTTTTTGAAAACTCGAGGATATCTTCGTTAAGGTACCTCTGACAACGTTAAGGGTTACATGTAATGGCATATTGCTCCTGCAGGACTGACCACAGTAATAATTAAATAGTGGACAGATACAAAGCACGTCGAGCAGCTCGCAGCAGTAACTATGACTCTCTTAAGGTAGCCAAATGCCTCGTCACTCGGCGAAATTTATTTGAAAGCTCGAGGATATCGTCATTGAAGTAACTCAGACAACGGTAACATGGACAGGTGGTGGCATATCGCTTCTGCAGGACTGACCACAGTACGAATTAAAGAGAGGAAAGATTCAAAGAAGGGGGAGCAGCTGGCTGCAGTAACTATGACTCCCTTAAGGTAGCCAAATGCCTCGTCATCCGGCGAGGTACATTTGCTAACTCGAAGGACTCGTAGTGGGAGTAACAGTGACGACGTTAACGTGGACATATAGTGGCACATCGGTTCTGTAGAACAGCCATAGCAAGAAGGATAGAGAGAAAGGGCTTAGAAAAGTGGGAGCAACAGGCTGGAGTACTATGTCTCTCTTAAGGTAGTCAAATGCCTCGTCACCATGTGAAACTTTTTTTGAAAACTCGAGGATATCTTCGTTAAGGTACCTCTGACAACGTTAAGGGTTACATGTAATGGCATATTGCTCCTGCAGGACTGACCACAGTAATAATTAAATAGTGGACAGATACAAAGCACGTCGAGCAGCTCGCAGCAGTAACTATGACTCTCTTAAGGTAGCCAAATGCCTCGTCACTCGGCGAAATTTATTTGAAAGCTCGAGGATATCGTCATTGAAGTAACTCAGACAACGGTAACATGGACAGGTGGTGGCATATCGCTTCTGCAGGACTGACCACAGTACGAATTAAAGAGAGGAAAGATTCAAAGAAGGGGGAGCAGCTGGCTGCAGTAACTATGACTCCCTTAAGGTAGCCAAATGCCTCGTCATCCGGCGAGGTACATTTGCTAACTCGAGAGACTCGTAGTGGGAGTAACAGTGACGACGTTAACGTGGACATATAGTGGCACATCGGTTCTGTAGAACAGCCATAGCAAGAAGGATAGAGAGAAAGGGCTTAGAAAAGTGGGAGCAACAGGCTGGAGTACTATGTCTCTCTTAAGGTAGCCAAATGCCTCGTCACCATGTGAAACTTTTTTTGAAAACTCGAGGATATCTTCGTTAAGGTACCTCTGACAACGTTAAGGGTTACATGTAATGGCATATTGCTCCTGCAGGACTGACCACAGTAATAATTAAATAGTGGACAGATACAAAGCACGTCGAGCAGCTCGCAGCAGTAACTATGACTCTCTTAAGGTAGCCAAATGCCTCGTCACTCGGCGAAATTTATTTGAAAGCTCGAGGATATCGTCATTGAAGTAACTCAGACAACGGTAACATGGACAGGTGGTGGCATATCGCTTCTGCAGGACTGACCACAGTACGAATTAAAGAGAGGAAAGATTCAAAGAAGGGGGAGCAGCTGGCTGCAGTAACTATGACTCCCATAAGGTAGCCAAATGCCTCGTCATCCGGCGAGGTACATTTGCTAACTCGAGAGACTCGTAGTGGGAGTAACAGTGACGACGTTAACGTGGACATATAGTGGCACATCGGTTCTGTAGAACAGCCATAGCAAGAATGATAGAGAGAAAGGGCTTAGAAAAGTGGGAGCAACAGGCTGGAGTACTATGTCTCTCTTAAGGTAGCCAAATGCCTCGTCACCATGTGAAATTTTTTTTGAAAACTCGAGGATATCTTCGTTAAGGTACCTCTGACAACGTTAAGGGTTACATGTAATGGCATATTGCTCCTGCAGGACTGACCACAGTAATAATTAAATAGTGGACAGATACAAAGTACGTCGAGCAGCTGGCAGCAGTAACTATGACTCTCTTAAGGTAGCCAAATGCCTCGTCACTCGCGAAATTTATTTGAAAGCTCGAGGATATCGTTATTGAAGTAACTCAGACAACGGTAACATGGACAGGTGGTGGCATATCGCTTCTGCAGGACTGACCACAGTACGAATTAAAGAGAGGAAAGATTCAAAGAAGGGGGAGCAGCTGGCTGCAGTAACTATGACTCCCATAAGGTAGCCAAATGCCTCGTCATCCGGCGAGGTACATTTGCTAACTCGAGAGACTCGTAGTGGGAGTAACAGTGACGACGTTAACGTGGACATATAGTGGCACATCGGTTCTGTAGAACAGCCATAGCAAGAAGGATAGAGAGAAAGGGCTTAGAAAAGTGGGAGCAACAGGCTGGAGTACTATGTCTCTCTTAAGGTAGTCAAATGCCTCGTCACCATGTGAAACTTTTTTTGAAAACTCGAGGATATCTTCGTTAAGGTACCTCTGACAACGTTAAGGGTTACATGTAATGGCATATTGCTCCTGCAGGACTGACCACAGTAATAATTAAATAGTGGACAGATACAAAGCACGTCGAGCAGCTCGCAGCAGTAACTATGACTCTCTTAAGGTAGCCAAATGCCTCGTCACTCGGCGAAATTTATTTGAAAGCTCGAGGATATCGTCATTGAAGTAACTCAGACAACGGTAACATGGACAGGTGGTGGCATATCGCTTCTGCAGGACTGACCACAGTACGAATTAAAGAGAGGAAAGATTCAAAGAAGGGGGAGCAGCTGGCTGCAGTAACTATGACTCCCTTAAGGTAGCCAAATGCCTCGTCATCCGGCGAGGTACATTTGCTAACTCGAAGGACTCGTAGTGGGAGTAACAGTGACGACGTTAACGTGGACATATAGTGGCACATCGGTTCTGTAGAACAGCCATAGCAAGAATGATAGAGAGAAAGGGCTTAGAAAAGTGGGAGCAACAGGCTGGAGTACCATGTCTCTCTTAAGGTAGCCAAATGCCTCGTCACCATGTGAAATTTTTTTTGAAAACTCGAGGATATCTTCGTTAAGGTACCTCTGACAACGTTAAGGGTTACATGTAATGGCATATTGCTCCTGCAGGACTGACCACAGTAATAATTAAATAGTGGACAGATACAAAGCACGTCGAGCAGCTCGCAGCAGTAACTATGACTCTCTTAAGGTAGCCAAATGCCTCGTCACTCGGCGAAATTTATTTGAAAGCTCGAGGATATCGTCATTGAAGTAACTCAGACAACGGTAACATGGACAGGTGGTGGCATATCGCTTCTGCAGGACTGACCACAGTACGAATTAAAGAGAGGAAAGATTCAAAGAAGGGGGAGCAGCTGGCTGCAGTAACTATGACTCCCTTAAGGTAGCCAAATGCCTCGTCATCCGGCGAGGTACATTTGCTAACTCGAAGGACTCGTAGTGGGAGTAACAGTGACGACGTTAACGTGGACATATAGTGGCACATCGGTTCTGTAGAACAGCCATAGCAAGAAGGATAGAGAGAAAGGGCTTAGAAAAGTGGGAGCAACAGGCTGGAGTACTATGTCTCTCTTAAGGTAGTCAAATGCCTCGTCACCATGTGAAACTTTTTTTGAAAACTCGAGGATATCTTCGTTAAGGTACCTCTGACAACGTTAAGGGTTACATGTAATGGCATATTGCTCCTGCAGGACTGACCACAGTAATAATTAAATAGTGGACAGATACAAAGCACGTCGAGCAGCTCGCAGCAGTAACTATGACTCTCTTAAGGTAGCCAAATGCCTCGTCACTCGGCGAAATTTATTTGAAAGCTCGAGGATATCGTCATTGAAGTAACTCAGACAACGGTAACATGGACAGGTGGTGGCATATCGCTTCTGCAGGACTGACCACAGTACGAATTAAAGAGAGGAAAGATTCAAAGAAGGGGGAGCAGCTGGCTGCAGTAACTATGACTCCCATAAGGTAGCCAAATGCCTCGTCATCCGGCGAGGTACATTTGCTAACTCGAGAGACTCGTAGTGGGAGTAACAGTGACGACGTTAACGTGGACATATAGTGGCACATCGGTTCTGTAGAACAGCCATAGCAAGAAGGATAGAGAGAAAGGGCTTAGAAAAGTGGGAGCAACAGGCTGGAGTACTATGTCTCTCTTAAGGTAGTCAAATGCCTCGTCACCATGTGAAACTTTTTTTGAAAACTCGAGGATATCTTCGTTAAGGTACCTCTGACAACGTTAAGGGTTACATGTAATGGCATATTGCTCCTGCAGGACTGACCACAGTAATAATTAAATAGTGGACAGATACAAAGCACGTCGAGCAGCTCGCAGCAGTAACTATGACTCTCTTAAGGTAGCCAAATGCCTCGTCACTCGCGAAATTTATTTGAAAGCTCGAGGATATCGTTATTGAAGTAACTCAGACAACGGTAACATGGACAGGTGGTGGCATATCGCTTCTGCAGGACTGACCACAGTACGAATTAAAGAGAGGAAAGATTCAAAGAAGGGGGAGCAGCTGGCTGCAGTAACTATGACTCCCATAAGGTAGCCAAATGCCTCGTCATCCGGCGAGGTACATTTGCTAACTCGAGAGACTCGTAGTGGGAGTAACAGTGACGACGTTAACGTGGACATATAGTGGCACATCGGTTCTGTAGAACAGCCATAGCAAGAAGGATAGAGAGAAAGGGCTTAGAAAAGTGGGAGCAACAGGCTGGAGTACTATGTCTCTCTTAAGGTAGTCAAATGCCTCGTCACCATGTGAAACTTTTTTTGAAAACTCGAGGATATCTTCGTTAAGGTACCTCTGACAACGTTAAGGGTTACATGTAATGGCATATTGCTCCTGCAGGACTGACCACAGTAATAATTAAATAGTGGACAGATACAAAGCACGTCGAGCAGCTCGCAGCAGTAACTATGACTCTCTTAAGGTAGCCAAATGCCTCGTCACTCGGCGAAATTTATTTGAAAGCTCGAGGATATCGTCATTGAAGTAACTCAGACAACGGTAACATGGACAGGTGGTGGCATATCGCTTCTGCAGGACTGACCACAGTACGAATTAAAGAGAGGAAAGATTCAAAGAAGGGGGAGCAGCTGGCTGCAGTAACTATGACTCCCTTAAGGTAGCCAAATGCCTCGTCATCCGGCGAGGTACATTTGCTAACTCGAAGGACTCGTAGTGGGAGTAACAGTGACGACGTTAACGTGGACATATAGTGGCACATCGGTTCTGTAGAACAGCCATAGCAAGAATGATAGAGAGAAAGGGCTTAGAAAAGTGGGAGCAACAGGCTGGAGTACCATGTCTCTCTTAAGGTAGCCAAATGCCTCGTCACCATGTGAAATTTTTTTTGAAAACTCGATGATATCTTCGTTAAGGTACCTCTGACAACGTTAAGGGTTACATGTAATGGCATATTGCTCCTGCAGGACTGACCACAGTAATAATTAAATAGTGGACAGATACAAAGCACGTCGAGCAGCTCGCAGCAGTAACTATGACTCTCTTAAGGTAGCCAAATGCCTCGTCACTCGGCGAAATTTATTTGAAAGCTCGAGGATATCGTCATTGAAGTAACTCAGACAACGGTAACATGGACAGGTGGTGGCATATCGCTTCTGCAGGACTGACCACAGTACGAATTAAAGAGAGGAAAGATTCAAAGAAGGGGGAGCAGCTGGCTGCAGTAACTATGACTCCCTTAAGGTAGCCAAATGCCTCGTCATCCGGCGAGGTACATTTGCTAACTCGAAGGACTCGTAGTGGGAGTAACAGTGACGACGTTAACGTGGACATATAGTGGCACATCGGTTCTGTAGAACAGCCATAGCAAGAAGGATAGAGAGAAAGGGCTTAGAAAAGTGGGAGCAACAGGCTGGAGTACTATGTCTCTCTTAAGGTAGTCAAATGCCTCGTCACCATGTGAAACTTTTTTTGAAAACTCGAGGATATCTTCGTTAAGGTACCTCTGACAACGTTAAGGGTTACATGTAATGGCATATTGCTCCTGCAGGACTGACCACAGTAATAATTAAATAGTGGACAGATACAAAGCACGTCGAGCAGCTCGCAGCAGTAACTATGACTCTCTTAAGGTAGCCAAATGCCTCGTCACTCGGCGAAATTTATTTGAAAGCTCGAGGATATCGTCATTGAAGTAACTCAGACAACGGTAACATGGACAGGTGGTGGCATATCGCTTCTGCAGGACTGACCACAGTACGAATTAAAGAGAGGAAAGATTCAAAGAAGGGGGAGCAGCTGGCTGCAGTAACTATGACTCCCTTAAGGTAGCCAAATGCCTCGTCATCCGGCGAGGTACATTTGCTAACTCGAAGGACTCGTAGTGGGAGTAACAGTGACGACGTTAACGTGGACATATAGTGGCACATCGGTTCTGTAGAACAGCCATAGCAAGAAGGATAGAGAGAAAGGGCTTAGAAAAGTGGGAGCAACAGGCTGGAGTACTATGTCTCTCTTAAGGTAGTCAAATGCCTCGTCACCATGTGAAACTTTTTTTGAAAACTCGAGGATATCTTCGTTAAGGTACCTCTGACAACGTTAAGGGTTACATGTAATGGCATATTGCTCCTGCAGGACTGACCACAGTAATAATTAAATAGTGGACAGATACAAAGCACGTCGAGCAGCTCGCAGCAGTAACTATGACTCTCTTAAGGTAGCCAAATGCCTCGTCACTCGGCGAAATTTATTTGAAAGCTCGAGGATATCGTCATTGAAGTAACTCAGACAACGGTAACATGGACAGGTGGTGGCATATCGCTTCTGCAGGACTGACCACAGTACGAATTAAAGAGAGGAAAGATTCAAAGAAGGGGGAGCAGCTGGCTGCAGTAACTATGACTCCCTTAAGGTAGCCAAATGCCTCGTCATCCGGCGAGGTACATTTGCTAACTCGAGAGACTCGTAGTGGGAGTAACAGTGACGACGTTAACGTGGACATATAGTGGCACATCGGTTCTGTAGAACAGCCATAGCAAGAAGGATAGAGAGAAAGGGCTTAGAAAAGTGGGAGCAACAGGCTGGAGTACTATGTCTCTCTTAAGGTAGCCAAATGCCTCGTCACCATGTGAAACTTTTTTTGAAAACTCGAGGATATCTTCGTTAAGGTACCTCTGACAACGTTAAGGGTTACATGTAATGGCATATTGCTCCTGCAGGACTGACCACAGTAATAATTAAATAGTGGACAGATACAAAGCACGTCGAGCAGCTCGCAGCAGTAACTATGACTCTCTTAAGGTAGCCAAATGCCTCGTCACTCGGCGAAATTTATTTGAAAGCTCGAGGATATCGTCATTGAAGTAACTCAGACAACGGTAACATGGACAGGTGGTGGCATATCGCTTCTGCAGGACTGACCACAGTACGAATTAAAGAGAGGAAAGATTCAAAGAAGGGGGAGCAGCTGGCTGCAGTAACTATGACTCCCATAAGGTAGCCAAATGCCTCGTCATCCGGCGAGGTACATTTGCTAACTCGAGAGACTCGTAGTGGGAGTAACAGTGACGACGTTAACGTGGACATATAGTGGCACATCGGTTCTGTAGAACAGCCATAGCAAGAATGATAGAGAGAAAGGGCTTAGAAAAGTGGGAGCAACAGGCTGGAGTACTATGTCTCTCTTAAGGTAGCCAAATGCCTAGTCACCATGTGAAATTTTTTTTGAAAACTCGAGGATATCTTCGTTAAGGTACCTCTGACAACGTTAAGGGTTACATGTAATGGCATATTGCTCCTGCAGGACTGACCACAGTAATAATTAAATAGTGGACAGATACAAAGTACGTCGAGCAGCTGGCAGCAGTAACTATGACTCTCTTAAGGTAGCCAAATGCCTCGTCACTCGGCGAAATTTATTTGAAAGCTCGAGGATATCGTCATTGAAGTAACTCAGACAACGGTAACATGGACAGGTGGTGGCATATCGCTTCTGCAGGACTGACCACAGTACGAATTAAAGAGAGGAAAGATTCAAAGAAGGGGGAGCAGCTGGCTGCAGTAACTATGACTCCCATAAGGTAGCCAAATGCCTCGTCATCCGGCGAGGTACATTTGCTAACTCGAGAGACTCGTAGTGGGAGTAACAGTGACGACGTTAACGTGGACATATAGTGGCACATCGGTTCTGTAGAACAGCCATAGCAAGAAGGATAGAGAGAAAGGGCTTAGAAAAGTGGGAGCAACAGGCTGGAGTACTATGTCTCTCTTAAGGTAGTCAAATGCCTCGTCACCATGTGAAACTTTTTTTGAAAACTCGAGGATATCTTCGTTAAGGTACCTCTGACAACGTTAAGGGTTACATGTAATGGCATATTGCTCCTGCAGGACTGACCACAGTAATAATTAAATAGTGGACAGATACAAAGCACGTCGAGCAGCTCGCAGCAGTAACTATGACTCTCTTAAGGTAGCCAAATGCCTCGTCACTCGGCGAAATTTATTTGAAAGCTCGAGGATATCGTCATTGAAGTAACTCAGACAACGGTAACATGGACAGGTGGTGGCATATCGCTTCTGCAGGACTGACCACAGTACGAATTAAAGAGAGGAAAGATTCAAAGAAGGGGGAGCAGCTGGCTGCAGTAACTATGACTCCCTTAAGGTAGCCAAATGCCTCGTCATCCGGCGAGGTACATTTGCTAACTCGAAGGACTCGTAGTGGGAGTAACAGTGACGACGTTAACGTGGACATATAGTGGCACATCGGTTCTGTAGAACAGCCATAGCAAGAAGGATAGAGAGAAAGGGCTTAGAAAAGTGGGAGCAACAGGCTGGAGTACTATGTCTCTCTTAAGGTAGTCAAATGCCTCGTCACCATGTGAAACTTTTTTTGAAAACTCGAGGATATCTTCGTTAAGGTACCTCTGACAACGTTAAGGGTTACATGTAATGGCATATTGCTCCTGCAGGACTGACCACAGTAATAATTAAATAGTGGACAGATACAAAGCACGTCGAGCAGCTCGCAGCAGTAACTATGACTCTCTTAAGGTAGCCAAATGCCTCGTCACTCGGCGAAATTTATTTGAAAGCTCGAGGATATCGTCATTGAAGTAACTCAGACAACGGTAACATGGACAGGTGGTGGCATATCGCTTCTGCAGGACTGACCACAGTACGAATTAAAGAGAGGAAAGATTCAAAGAAGGGGGAGCAGCTGGCTGCAGTAACTATGACTCCCTTAAGGTAGCCAAATGCCTCGTCATCCGGCGAGGTACATTTGCTAACTCGAAGGACTCGTAGTGGGAGTAACAGTGACGACGTTAACGTGGACATATAGTGGCACATCGGTTCTGTAGAACAGCCATAGCAAGAAGGATAGAGAGAAAGGGCTTAGAAAAATGGGAGCAACAGGCTGGAGTACTATGTCTCTCTTAAGGTAGCCAAATGCCTCGTCACCATGTGAAACTTTTTTTGAAAACTCGAGGATATCTTCGTTAAGGTACCTCTGACAACGTTAAGGGTTACATGTAATGGCATATTGCTCCTGCAGGACTGACCACAGTAATAATTAAATAGTGGACAGATACAAAGCACGTCGAGCAGCTCGCAGCAGTAACTATGACTCTCTTAAGGTAGCCAAATGCCTCGTCACTCGGCGAAATTTATTGGAAAGCTCGAGGATATCGTCATTGAAGTAACTCAGACAACGGTAACATGGACAGGTGGTGGCATATCGCTTCTGCAGGACTGACCACAGTACGAATTAAAGAGAGGAAAGATTCAAAGAAGGGGGAGCAGCTGGCTGCAGTAACTATGACTCCCTTAAGGTAGCCAAATGCCTCGTCATCCGGCGAGGTACATTTGCTAACTCGAGAGACTCGTAGTGGGAGTAACAGTGACGACGTTAACGTGGACATATAGTGGCACATCGGTTCTGTAGAACAGCCATAGCAAGAAGGATAGAGAGAAAGGGCTTAGAAAAGTGGGAGCAACAGGCTGGAGTACTATGTCTCTCTTAAGGTAGCCAAATGCCTCGTCACCATGTGAAACTTTTTTTGAAAACTCGAGGATATCTTCGTTAAGGTACCTCTGACAACGTTAAGGGTTACATGTAATGGCATATTGCTCCTGCAGGACTGACCACAGTAATAATTAAATAGTGGACAGATACAAAGCACGTCGAGCAGCTCGCAGCAGTAACTATGACTCTCTTAAGGTAGCCAAATGCCTCGTCACTCGGCGAAATTTATTTGAAAGCTCGAGGATATCGTCATTGAAGTAACTCAGACAACGATAACATGGACAGGTGGTGGCATATCGCTTCTGCAGGACTGACCACAGTACGAATTAAAGAGAGGAAAGATTCAAAGAAGGGGGAGCAGCTGGCTGCAGTAACTATGACTCCCTTAAGGTAGCCAAATGCATCGTCATCCGGCGAGGTACATTTGCTAACTCGAGAGACTCGTAGTGGGAGTAACAGTGACGACGTTAACGTGGACATATAGTGGCACATCGGTTCTGTAGAACAGCCATAGCAAGAAGGATAGAGAGAAAGGGCTTAGAAAAGTGGGAGCAACAGGCTGGAGTACTATGTCTCTCTTAAGGTAGTCAAATGCCTCGTCACCATGTGAAACTTTTTTTGAAAACTCGAGGATATCTTCGTTAAGGTACCTCTGACAACGTTAAGGGTTACATGTAATGGCATATTGCTCCTGCAGGACTGACCACAGTAATAATTAAATAGTGGACAGATACAAAGCACGTCGAGCAGCTCGCAGCAGTAACTATGACTCTCTTAAGGTAGCCAAATGCCTCGTCACTCGGCGAAATTTATTTGAAAGCTCGAGGATATCGTCATTGAAGTAACTCAGACAACGGTAACATGGACAGGTGGTGGCATATCGCTTCTGCAGGACTGACCACAGTACGAATTAAAGAGAGGAAAGATTCAAAGAAGGGGGAGCAGCTGGCTGCAGTAACTATGACTCCCTTAAGGTAGCCAAATGCCTCGTCATCCGGCGAGGTACATTTGCTAACTCGAAGGACTCGTAGTGGGAGTAACAGTGACGACGTTAACGTGGACATATAGTGGCACATCGGTTCTGTAGAACAGCCATAGCAAGAATGATAGAGAGAAAGGGCTTAGAAAAGTGGGAGCAACAGGCTGGAGTACCATGTCTCTCTTAAGGTAGCCAAATGCCTCGTCACCATGTGAAATTTTTTTTGAAAACTCGAGGATATCTTCGTTAAGGTACCTCTGACAACGTTAAGGGTTACATGTAATGGCATATTGCTCCTGCAGGACTGACCACAGTAATAATTAAATAGTGGACAGATACAAAGCACGTCGAGCAGCTCGCAGCAGTAACTATGACTCTCTTAAGGTAGCCAAATGCCTCGTCACTCGGCGAAATTTATTTGAAAGCTCGAGGATATCGTCATTGAAGTAACTCAGACAACGGTAACATGGACAGGTGGTGGCATATCGCTTCTGCAGGACTGACCACAGTACGAATTAAAGAGAGGAAAGATTCAAAGAAGGGGGAGCAGCTGGCTGCAGTAACTATGACTCCCTTAAGGTAGCCAAATGCCTCGTCATCCGGCGAGGTACATTTGCTAACTCGAAGGACTCGTAGTGGGAGTAACAGTGACGACGTTAACGTGGACATATAGTGGCACATCGGTTCTGTAGAACAGCCATAGCAAGAAGAATAGAGAGAAAGGGCTTAGAAAAGTGGGAGCAACAGGCTGGAGTACTATGTCTCTCTTAAGGTAGTCAAATGCCTCGTCACCATGTGAAACTTTTTTTGAAAACTCGAGGATATCTTCGTTAAGGTACCTCTGACAACGTTAAGGGTTACATGTAATGGCATATTGCTCCTGCAGGACTGACCACAGTAATAATTAAATAGTGGACAGATACAAAGCACGTCGAGCAGCTCGCAGCAGTAACTATGACTCTCTTAAGGTAGCCAAATGCCTCGTCACTCGGCGAAATTTATTTGAAAGCTCGAGGATATCGTCATTGAAGTAACTCAGACAACGGTAACATGGACAGGTGGTGGCATATCGCTTCTGCAGGACTGACCACAGTACGAATTAAAGAGAGGAAAGATTCAAAGAAGGGGGAGCAGCTGGCTGCAGTAACTATGACTCCCATAAGGTAGCCAAATGCCTCGTCATCCGGCGAGGTACATTTGCTAACTCGAGAGACTCGTAGTGGGAGTAACAGTGACGACGTTAACGTGGACATATAGTGGCACATCGGTTCTGTAGAACAGCCATAGCAAGAAGGATAGAGAGAAAGGGCTTAGAAAAGTGGGAGCAACAGGCTGGAGTACTATGTCTCTCTTAAGGTAGTCAAATGCCTCGTCACCATGTGAAACTTTTTTTGAAAACTCGAGGATATCTTCGTTAAGGTACCTCTGACAACGTTAAGGGTTACATGTAATGGCATATTGCTCCTGCAGGACTGACCACAGTAATAATTAAATAGTGGACAGATACAAAGTACGTCGAGCAGCTGGCAGCAGTAACTATGACTCTCTTAAGGTAGCCAAATGCCTCGTCACTCGCGAAATTTATTTGAAAGCTCGAGGATATCGTTATTGAAGTAACTCAGACAACGGTAACATGGACAGGTGGTGGCATATCGCTTCTGCAGGACTGACCACAGTACGAATTAAAGAGAGGAAAGATTCAAAGAAGGGGGAGCAGCTGGCTGCAGTAACTATGACTCCCATAAGGTAGCCAAATGCCTCGTCATCCGGCGAGGTACATTTGCTAACTCGAGAGACTCGTAGTGGGAGTAACAGTGACGACGTTAACGTGGACATATAGTGGCACATCGGTTCTGTAGAACAGCCATAGCAAGAAGGATAGAGAGAAAGGGCTTAGAAAAGTGGGAGCAACAGGCTGGAGTACTATGTCTCTCTTAAGGTAGTCAAATGCCTCGTCACCATGTGAAACTTTTTTTGAAAACTCGAGGATATCTTCGTTAAGGTACCTCTGACAACGTTAAGGGTTACATGTAATGGCATATTGCTCCTGCAGGACTGACCACAGTAATAATTAAATAGTGGACAGATACAAAGCACGTCGAGCAGCTCGCAGCAGTAACTATGACTCTCTTAAGGTAGCCAAATGCCTCGTCACTCGGCGAAATTTATTTGAAAGCTCGAGGATATCGTCATTGAAGTAACTCAGACAACGGTAACATGGACAGGTGGTGGCATATCGCTTCTGCAGGACTGACCACAGTACGAATTAAAGAGAGGAAAGATTCAAAGAAGGGGGAGCAGCTGGCTGCAGTAACTATGACTCCCTTAAGGTAGCCAAATGCCTCGTCATCCGGCGAGGTACATTTGCTAACTCGAAGGACTCGTAGTGGGAGTAACAGTGACGACGTTAACGTGGACATATAGTGGCACATCGGTTCTGTAGAACAGCCATAGCAAGAATGATAGAGAGAAAGGGCTTAGAAAAGTGGGAGCAACAGGCTGGAGTACCATGTCTCTCTTAAGGTAGCCAAATGCCTCGTCACCATGTGAAATTTTTTTTGAAAACTCGAGGATATCTTCGTTAAGGTACCTCTGACAACGTTAAGGGTTACATGTAATGGCATATTGCTCCTGCAGGACTGACCACAGTAATAATTAAATAGTGGACAGATACAAAGCACGTCGAGCAGCTCGCAGCAGTAACTATGACTCTCTTAAGGTAGCCAAATGCCTCGTCACTCGGCGAAATTTATTTGAAAGCTCGAGGATATCGTCATTGAAGTAACTCAGACAACGGTAACATGGACAGGTGGTGGCATATCGCTTCTGCAGGACTGACCACAGTACGAATTAAAGAGAGGAAAGATTCAAAGAAGGGGGAGCAGCTGGCTGCAGTAACTATGACTCCCTTAAGGTAGCCAAATGCCTCGTCATCCGGCGAGGTACATTTGCTAACTCGAAGGACTCGTAGTGGGAGTAACAGTGACGACGTTAACGTGGACATATAGTGGCACATCGGTTCTGTAGAACAGCCATAGCAAGAAGGATAGAGAGAAAGGGCTTAGAAAAGTGGGAGCAACAGGCTGGAGTACTATGTCTCTCTTAAGGTAGTCAAATGCCTCGTCACCATGTGAAACTTTTTTTGAAAACTCGAGGATATCTTCGTTAAGGTACCTCTGACAACGTTAAGGGTTACATGTAATGGCATATTGCTCCTGCAGGACTGACCACAGTAATAATTAAATAGTGGACAGATACAAAGCACGTCGAGCAGCTCGCAGCAGTAACTATGACTCTCTTAAGGTAGCCAAATGCCTCGTCACTCGGCGAAATTTATTTGAAAGCTCGAGGATATCGTCATTGAAGTAACTCAGACAACGGTAACATGGACAGGTGGTGGCATATCGCTTCTGCAGGACTGACCACAGTACGAATTAAAGAGAGGAAAGATTCAAAGAAGGGGGAGCAGCTGGCTGCAGTAACTATGACTCCCTTAAGGTAGCCAAATGCCTCGTCATCCGGCGAGGTACATTTGCTAACTCGAAGGACTCGTAGTGGGAGTAACAGTGACGACGTTAACGTGGACATATAGTGGCACATCGGTTCTGTAGAACAGCCATAGCAAGAAGGATAGAGAGAAAGGGCTTAGAAAAGTGGGAGCAACAGGCTGGAGTACTATGTCTCTCTTAAGGTAGTCAAATGCCTCGTCACCATGTGAAACTTTTTTTGAAAACTCGAGGATATCTTCGTTAAGGTACCTCTGACAACGTTAAGGGTTACATGTAATGGCATATTGCTCCTGCAGGACTGACCACAGTAATAATTAAATAGTGGACAGATACAAAGCACGTCGAGCAGCTCGCAGCAGTAACTATGACTCTCTTAAGGTAGCCAAATGCCTCGTCACTCGGCGAAATTTATTTGAAAGCTCGAGGATATCGTCATTGAAGTAACTCAGACAACGGTAACATGGACAGGTGGTGGCATATCGCTTCTGCAGGACTGACCACAGTACGAATTAAAGAGAGGAAAGATTCAAAGAAGGGGGAGCAGCTGGCTGCAGTAACTATGACTCCCTTAAGGTAGCCAAATGCCTCGTCATCCGGCGAGGTACATTTGCTAACTCGAGAGACTCGTAGTGGGAGTAACAGTGACGACGTTAACGTGGACATATAGTGGCACATCGGTTCTGTAGAACAGCCATAGCAAGAAGGATAGAGAGAAAGGGCTTAGAAAAGTGGGAGCAACAGGCTGGAGTACTATGTCTCTCTTAAGGTAGCCAAATGCCTCGTCACCATGTGAAACTTTTTTTGAAAACTCGAGGATATCTTCGTTAAGGTACCTCTGACAACGTTAAGGGTTACATGTAATGGCATATTGCTCCTGCAGGACTGACCACAGTAATAATTAAATAGTGGACAGATACAAAGCACGTCGAGCAGCTCGCAGCAGTAACTATGACTCTCTTAAGGTAGCCAAATGCCTCGTCACTCGGCGAAATTTATTTGAAAGCTCGAGGATATCGTCATTGAAGTAACTCAGACAACGGTAACATGGACAGGTGGTGGCATATCGCTTCTGCAGGACTGACCACAGTACGAATTAAAGAGAGGAAAGATTCAAAGAAGGGGGAGCAGCTGGCTGCAGTAACTATGACTCCCATAAGGTAGCCAAATGCCTCGTCATCCGGCGAGGTACATTTGCTAACTCGAGAGACTCGTAGTGGGAGTAACAGTGACGACGTTAACGTGGACATATAGTGGCACATCGGTTCTGTAGAACAGCCATAGCAAGAATGATAGAGAGAAAGGGCTTAGAAAAGTGGGAGCAACAGGCTGGAGTACTATGTCTCTCTTAAGGTAGCCAAATGCCTAGTCACCATGTGAAATTTTTTTTGAAAACTCGAGGATATCTTCGTTAAGGTACCTCTGACAACGTTAAGGGTTACATGTAATGGCATATTGCTCCTGCAGGACTGACCACAGTAATAATTAAATAGTGGACAGATACAAAGTACGTCGAGCAGCTGGCAGCAGTAACTATGACTCTCTTAAGGTAGCCAAATGCCTCGTCACTCGGCGAAATTTATTTGAAAGCTCGAGGATATCGTCATTGAAGTAACTCAGACAACGGTAACATGGACAGGTGGTGGCATATCGCTTCTGCAGGACTGACCACAGTACGAATTAAAGAGAGGAAAGATTCAAAGAAGGGGGAGCAGCTGGCTGCAGTAACTATGACTCCCATAAGGTAGCCAAATGCCTCGTCATCCGGCGAGGTACATTTGCTAACTCGAGAGACTCGTAGTGGGAGTAACAGTGACGACGTTAACGTGGACATATAGTGGCACATCGGTTCTGTAGAACAGCCATAGCAAGAAGGATAGAGAGAAAGGGCTTAGAAAAGTGGGAGCAACAGGCTGGAGTACTATGTCTCTCTTAAGGTAGTCAAATGCCTCGTCACCATGTGAAACTTTTTTTGAAAACTCGAGGATATCTTCGTTAAGGTACCTCTGACAACGTTAAGGGTTACATGTAATGGCATATTGCTCCTGCAGGACTGACCACAGTAATAATTAAATAGTGGACAGATACAAAGCACGTCGAGCAGCTCGCAGCAGTAACTATGACTCTCTTAAGGTAGCCAAATGCCTCGTCACTCGGCGAAATTTATTTGAAAGCTCGAGGATATCGTCATTGAAGTAACTCAGACAACGGTAACATGGACAGGTGGTGGCATATCGCTTCTGCAGGACTGACCACAGTACGAATTAAAGAGAGGAAAGATTCAAAGAAGGGGGAGCAGCTGGCTGCAGTAACTATGACTCCCTTAAGGTAGCCAAATGCCTCGTCATCCGGCGAGGTACATTTGCTAACTCGAAGGACTCGTAGTGGGAGTAACAGTGACGACGTTAACGTGGACATATAGTGGCACATCGGTTCTGTAGAACAGCCATAGCAAGAAGGATAGAGAGAAAGGGCTTAGAAAAGTGGGAGCAACAGGCTGGAGTACTATGTCTCTCTTAAGGTAGTCAAATGCCTCGTCACCATGTGAAACTTTTTTTGAAAACTCGAGGATATCTTCGTTAAGGTACCTCTGACAACGTTAAGGGTTACATGTAATGGCATATTGCTCCTGCAGGACTGACCACAGTAATAATTAAATAGTGGACAGATACAAAGCACGTCGAGCAGCTCGCAGCAGTAACTATGACTCTCTTAAGGTAGCCAAATGCCTCGTCACTCGGCGAAATTTATTTGAAAGCTCGAGGATATCGTCATTGAAGTAACTCAGACAACGGTAACATGGACAGGTGGTGGCATATCGCTTCTGCAGGACTGACCACAGTACGAATTAAAGAGAGGAAAGATTCAAAGAAGGGGGAGCAGCTGGCTGCAGTAACTATGACTCCCTTAAGGTAGCCAAATGCCTCGTCATCCGGCGAGGTACATTTGCTAACTCGAAGGACTCGTAGTGGGAGTAACAGTGACGACGTTAACGTGGACATATAGTGGCACATCGGTTCTGTAGAACAGCCATAGCAAGAAGGATAGAGAGAAAGGGCTTAGAAAAGTGGGAGCAACAGGCTGGAGTACTATGTCTCTCTTAAGGTAGTCAAATGCCTCGTCACCATGTGAAACTTTTTTTGAAAACTCGAGGATATCTTCGTTAAGGTACCTCTGACAACGTTAAGGGTTACATGTAATGGCATATTGCTCCTGCAGGACTGACCACAGTAATAATTAAATAGTGGACAGATACAAAGCACGTCGAGCAGCTCGCAGCAGTAACTATGACTCTCTTAAGGTAGCCAAATGCCTCGTCACTCGGCGAAATTTATTTGAAAGCTCGAGGATATCGTCATTGAAGTAACTCAGACAACGGTAACATGGACAGGTGGTGGCATATCGCTTCTGCAGGACTGACCACAGTACGAATTAAAGAGAGGAAAGATTCAAAGAAGGGGGAGCAGCTGGCTGCAGTAACTATGACTCCCTTAAGGTAGCCAAATGCCTCGTCATCCGGCGAGGTACATTTGCTAACTCGAAGGACTCGTAGTGGGAGTAACAGTGACGACGTTAACGTGGACATATAGTGGCACATCGGTTCTGTAGAACAGCCATAGCAAGAAGGATAGAGAGAAAGGGCTTAGAAAAGTGGGAGCAACAGGCTGGAGTACTATGTCTCTCTTAAGGTAGTCAAATGCCTCGTCACCATGTGAAACTTTTTTTGAAAACTCGAGGATATCTTCGTTAAGGTACCTCTGACAACGTTAAGGGTTACATGTAATGGCATATTGCTCCTGCAGGACTGACCACAGTAATAATTAAATAGTGGACAGATACAAAGCACGTCGAGCAGCTCGCAGCAGTAACTATGACTCTCTTAAGGTAGCCAAATGCCTCGTCACTCGGCGAAATTTATTTGAAAGCTCGAGGATATCGTCATTGAAGTAACTCAGACAACGGTAACATGGACAGGTGGTGGCATATCGCTTCTGCAGGACTGACCACAGTACGAATTAAAGAGAGGAAAGATTCAAAGAAGGGGGAGCAGCTGGCTGCAGTAACTATGACTCCCTTAAGGTAGCCAAATGCCTCGTCATCCGGCGAGGTACATTTGCTAACTCGAGAGACTCGTAGTGGGAGTAACAGTGACGACGTTAACGTGGACATATAGTGGCACATCGGTTCTGTAGAACAGCCATAGCAAGAAGGATAGAGAGAAAGGGCTTAGAAAAGTGGGAGCAACAGGCTGGAGTACTATGTCTCTCTTAAGGTAGCCAAATGCCTCGTCACCATGTGAAACTTTTTTTGAAATCTCGAGGATATCTTCGTTAAGGTACCTCTGACAACGTTAAGGGTTACATGTAATGGCATATTGCTCCTGCAGGACTGACCACAGTAATAATTAAATAGTGGACAGATACAAAGCACGTCGAGCAGCTCGCAGCAGTAACTATGACTCTCTTAAGGTAGCCAAATGCCTCGTCACTCGGCGAAATTTATTTGAAAGCTCGAGGATATCGTCATTGAAGTAACTCAGACAACGGTAACATGGACAGGTGGTGGCATATCGCTTCTGCAGGACTGACCACAGTACGAATTAAAGAGAGGAAAGATTCAAAGAAGGGGGAGCAGCTGGCTGCAGTAACTATGACTCCCATAAGGTAGCCAAATGCCTCGTCATCCGGCGAGGTACATTTGCTAACTCGAGAGACTCGTAGTGGGAGTAACAGTGACGACGTTAACGTGGACATATAGTGGCACATCGGTTCTGTAGAACAGCCATAGCAAGAATGATAGAGAGAAAGGGCTTAGAAAAGTGGGAGCAACAGGCTGGAGTACTATGTCTCTCTTAAGGTAGCCAAATGCCTAGTCACCATGTGAAATTTTTTTTGAAAACTCGAGGATATCTTCGTTAAGGTACCTCTGACAACGTTAAGGGTTACATGTAATGGCATATTGCTCCTGCAGGACTGACCACAGTAATAATTAAATAGTGGACAGATACAAAGTACGTCGAGCAGCTGGCAGCAGTAACTATGACTCTCTTAAGGTAGCCAAATGCCTCGTCACTCGGCGAAATTTATTTGAAAGCTCGAGGATATCGTCATTGAAGTAACTCAGACAACGGTAACATGGACAGGTGGTGGCATATCGCTTCTGCAGGACTGACCACAGTACGAATTAAAGAGAGGAAAGATTCAAAGAAGGGGGAGCAGCTGGCTGCAGTAACTATGACTCCCATAAGGTAGCCAAATGCCTCGTCATCCGGCGAGGTACATTTGCTAACTCGAGAGACTCGTAGTGGGAGTAACAGTGACGACGTTAACGTGGACATATAGTGGCACATCGGTTCTGTAGAACAGCCATAGCAAGAAGGATAGAGAGAAAGGGCTTAGAAAAGTGGGAGCAACAGGCTGGAGTACTATGTCTCTCTTAAGGTAGTCAAATGCCTCGTCACCATGTGAAACTTTTTTTGAAAACTCGAGGATATCTTCGTTAAGGTACCTCTGACAACGTTAAGGGTTACATGTAATGGCATATTGCTCCTGCAGGACTGACCACAGTAATAATTAAATAGTGGACAGATACAAAGCACGTCGAGCAGCTCGCAGCAGTAACTATGACTCTCTTAAGGTAGCCAAATGCCTCGTCACTCGGCGAAATTTATTTGAAAGCTCGAGGATATCGTCATTGAAGTAACTCAGACAACGGTAACATGGACAGGTGGTGGCATATCGCTTCTGCAGGACTGACCACAGTACGAATTAAAGAGAGGAAAGATTCAAAGAAGGGGGAGCAGCTGGCTGCAGTAACTATGACTCCCTTAAGGTAGCCAAATGCCTCGTCATCCGGCGAGGTACATTTGCTAACTCGAAGGACTCGTAGTGGGAGTAACAGTGACGACGTTAACGTGGACATATAGTGGCACATCGGTTCTGTAGAACAGCCATAGCAAGAAGGATAGAGAGAAAGGGCTTAGAAAAGTGGGAGCAACAGGCTGGAGTACTATGTCTCTCTTAAGGTAGTCAAATGCCTCGTCACCATGTGAAACTTTTTTTGAAAACTCGAGGATATCTTCGTTAAGGTACCTCTGACAACGTTAAGGGTTACATGTAATGGCATATTGCTCCTGCAGGACTGACCACAGTAATAATTAAATAGTGGACAGATACAAAGCACGTCGAGCAGCTCGCAGCAGTAACTATGACTCTCTTAAGGTAGCCAAATGCCTCGTCACTCGGCGAAATTTATTTGAAAGCTCGAGGATATCGTCATTGAAGTAACTCAGACAACGGTAACATGGACAGGTGGTGGCATATCGCTTCTGCAGGACTGACCACAGTACGAATTAAAGAGAGGAAAGATTCAAAGAAGGGGGAGCAGCTGGCTGCAGTAACTATGACTCCCTTAAGGTAGCCAAATGCCTCGTCATCCGGCGAGGTACATTTGCTAACTCGAAGGACTCGTAGTGGGAGTAACAGTGACGACGTTAACGTGGACATATAGTGGCACATCGGTTCTGTAGAACAGCCATAGCAAGAAGGATAGAGAGAAAGGGCTTAGAAAAGTGGGAGCAACAGGCTGGAGTACTATGTCTCTCTTAAGGTAGCCAAATGCCTCGTCACCATGTGAAACTTTTTTTGAAAACTCGAGGATATCTTCGTTAAGGTACCTCTGACAACGTTAAGGGTTACATGTAATGGCATATTGCTCCTGCAGGACTGACCACAGTAATAATTAAATAGTGGACAGATACAAAGCACGTCGAGCAGCTCGCAGCAGTAACTATGACTCTCTTAAGGTAGCCAAATGCCTCGTCACTCGGCGAAATTTATTTGAAAGCTCGAGGATATCGTCATTGAAGTAACTCAGACAACGGTAACATGGACAGGTGGTGGCATATCGCTTCTGCAGGACTGACCACAGTACGAATTAAAGAGAGGAAAGATTCAAAGAAGGGGGAGCAGCTGGCTGCAGTAACTATGACTCCCTTAAGGTAGCCAAATGCCTCGTCATCCGGCGAGGTACATTTGCTAACTCGAGAGACTCGTAGTGGGAGTAACAGTGACGACGTTAACGTGGACATATAGTGGCACATCGGTTCTGTAGAACAGCCATAGCAAGAAGGATAGAGAGAAAGGGCTTAGAAAAGTGGGAGCAACAGGCTGGAGTACTATGTCTCTCTTAAGGTAGCCAAATGCCTCGTCACCATGTGAAACTTTTTTTGAAAACTCGAGGATATCTTCGTTAAGGTACCTCTGACAACGTTAAGGGTTACATGTAATGGCATATTGCTCCTGCAGGACTGACCACAGTAATAATTAAATAGTGGACAGATACAAAGCACGTCGAGCAGCTCGCAGCAGTAACTATGACTCTCTTAAGGTAGCCAAATGCCTCGTCACTCGGCGAAATTTATTTGAAAGCTCGAGGATATCGTCATTGAAGTAACTCAGACAACGGTAACATGGACAGGTGGTGGCATATCGCTTCTGCAGGACTGACCACAGTACGAATTAAAGAGAGGAAAGATTCAAAGAAGGGGGAGCAGCTGGCTGCAGTAACTATGACTCCCTTAAGGTAGCCAAATGCCTCGTCATCCGGCGAGGTACATTTGCTAACTCGAGAGACTCGTAGTGGGAGTAACAGTGACGACGTTAACGTGGACATATAGTGGCACATCGGTTCTGTAGAACAGCCATAGCAAGAAGGATAGAGAGAAAGGGCTTAGAAAAGTGGGAGCAACAGGCTGGAGTACTATGTCTCTCTTAAGGTAGTCAAATGCCTCGTCACCATGTGAAACTTTTTTTGAAAACTCGAGGATATCTTCGTTAAGGTACCTCTGACAACGTTAAGGGTTACATGTAATGGCATATTGCTCCTGCAGGACTGACCACAGTAATAATTAAATAGTGGACAGATACAAAGCACGTCGAGCAGCTCGCAGCAGTAACTATGACTCTCTTAAGGTAGCCAAATGCCTCGTCACTCGGCGAAATTTATTTGAAAGCTCGAGGATATCGTCATTGAAGTAACTCAGACAACGGTAACATGGACAGGTGGTGGCATATCGCTTCTGCAGGACTGACCACAGTACGAATTAAAGAGAGGAAAGATTCAAAGAAGGGGGAGCAGCTGGCTGCAGTAACTATGACTCCCTTAAGGTAGCCAAATGCCTCGTCATCCGGCGAGGTACATTTGCTAACTCGAGAGACTCGTAGTGGGAGTAACAGTGACGACGTTAACGTGGACATATAGTGGCACATCGGTTCTGTAGAACAGCCATAGCAAGAAGGATAGAGAGAAAGGGCTTAGAAAAGTGGGAGCAACAGGCTGGAGTACTATGTCTCTCTTAAGGTAGCCAAATGCCTCGTCACCATGTGAAACTTTTTTTGAAAACTCGAGGATATCTTCGTTAAGGTACCTCTGACAACGTTAAGGGTTACATGTAATGGCATATTGCTCCTGCAGGACTGACCACAGTAATAATTAAATAGTGGACAGATACAAAGCACGTCGAGCAGCTCGCAGCAGTAACTATGACTCTCTTAAGGTAGCCAAATGCCTCGTCACTCGGCGAAATTTATTTGAAAGCTCGAGGATATCGTCATTGAAGTAACTCAGACAACGGTAACATGGACAGGTGGTGGCATATCGCTTCTGCAGGACTGACCACAGTACGAATTAAAGAGAGGAAAGATTCAAAGAAGGGGGAGCAGCTGGCTGCAGTAACTATGACTCCCATAAGGTAGCCAAATGCCTCGTCATCCGGCGAGGTACATTTGCTAACTCGAGAGACTCGTAGTGGGAGTAACAGTGACGACGTTAACGTGGACATATAGTGGCACATCGGTTCTGTAGAACAGCCATAGCAAGAATGATAGAGAGAAAGGGCTTAGAAAAGTGGGAGCAACAGGCTGGAGTACTATGTCTCTCTTAAGGTAGCCAAATGCCTCGTCACCATGTGAAATTTTTTTTGAAAACTCGAGGATATCTTCGTTAAGGTACCTCTGACAACGTTAAGGGTTACATGTAATGGCATATTGCTCCTGCAGGACTGACCACAGTAATAATTAAATAGTGGACAGATACAAAGTACGTCGAGCAGCTGGCAGCAGTAACTATGACTCTCTTAAGGTAGCCAAATGCCTCGTCACTCGGCGAAATTTATTTGAAAGCTCGAGGATATCGTCATTGAAGTAACTCAGACAACGGTAACATGGACAGGTGGTGGCATATCGCTTCTGCAGGACTGACCACAGTACGAATTAAAGAGAGGAAAGATTCAAAGAAGGGGGAGCAGCTGGCTGCAGTAACTATGACTCCCTTAAGGTAGCCAAATGCCTCGTCATCCGGCGAGGTACATTTGCTAACTCGAGAGACTCGTAGTGGGAGTAACAGTGACGACGTTAACGTGGACATATAGTGGCACATCGGTTCTGTAGAACAGCCATAGCAAGAAGGATAGAGAGAAAGGGCTTAGAAAAGTGGGAGCAACAGGCTGGAGTACTATGTCTCTCTTAAGGTAGTCAAATGCCTCGTCACCATGTGAAACTTTTTTTGAAAACTCGAGGATATCTTCGTTAAGGTACCTCTGACAACGTTAAGGGTTACATGTAATGGCATATTGCTCCTGCAGGACTGACCACAGTAATAATTAAATAGTGGACAGATACAAAGCACGTCGAGCAGCTCGCAGCAGTAACTATGACTCTCTTAAGGTAGCCAAATGCCTCGTCACTCGGCGAAATTTATTTGAAAGCTCGAGGATATCGTCATTGAAGTAACTCAGACAACGGTAACATGGACAGGTGGTGGCATATCGCTTCTGCAGGACTGACCACAGTACGAATTAAAGAGAGGAAAGATTCAAAGAAGGGGGAGCAGCTGGCTGCAGTAACAATGACTCCCTTAAGGTAGCCAAATGCCTCGTCATCCGGCGAGGTACATTTGCTAACTCGAGAGACTCGTAGTGGGAGTAACAGTGACGACGTTAACGTGGACATATAGTGGCACATCGGTTCTGTAGAACAGCCATAGCAAGAAGGATAGAGAGAAAGGGCTTAGAAAAGTGGGAGCAACAGGCTGGAGTACTATGTCTCTCTTAAGGTAGTCAAATGCCTCGTCACCATGTGAAACTTTTTTTGAAAACTCGAGGATATCTTCGTTAAGGTACCTCTGACAACGTTAAGGGTTACATGTAATGGCATATTGCTCCTGCAGGACTGACCACAGTAATAATTAAATAGTGGACAGATACAAAGCACGTCGAGCAGCTCGCAGCAGTAACTATGACTCTCTTAAGGTAGCCAAATGCCTCGTCACTCGGCGAAATTTATTTGAAAGCTCGAGGATATCGTCATTGAAGTAACTCAGACAACGGTAACATGGACAGGTGGTGGCATATCGCTTCTGCAGGACTGACCACAGTACGAATTAAAGAGAGGAAAGATTCAAAGAAGGGGGAGCAGCTGGCTGCAGTAACTATGACTCCCTTAAGGTAGCCAAATGCCTCGTCATCCGGCGAGGTACATTTGCTAACTCGAGAGACTCGTAGTGGGAGTAACAGTGACGACGTTAACGTGGACATATAGTGGCACATCGGTTCTGTAGAACAGCCATAGCAAGAAGGATAGAGAGAAAGGGCTTAGAAAAGTGGGAGCAACAGGCTGGAGTACTATGTCTCTCTTAAGGTAGCCAAATGCCTCGTCACCATGTGAAACTTTTTTTGAAAACTCGAGGATATCTTCGTTAAGGTACCTCTGACAACGTTAAGGGTTACATGTAATGGCATATTGCTCCTGCAGGACTGACCACAGTAATAATTAAATAGTGGACAGATACAAAGCACGTCGAGCAGCTCGCAGCAGTAACTATGACTCTCTTAAGGTAGCCAAATGCCTCGTCACTCGGCGAAATTTATTTGAAAGCTCGAGGATATCGTCATTGAAGTAACTCAGACAACGGTAACATGGACAGGTGGTGGCATATCGCTTCTGCAGGACTGACCACAGTACGAATTAAAGAGAGGAAAGATTCAAAGAAGGGGGAGCAGCTGGCTGCAGTAACTATGACTCCCATAAGGTAGCCAAATGCCTCGTCATCCGGCGAGGTACATTTGCTAACTCGAGAGACTCGTAGTGGGAGTAACAGTGACGACGTTAACGTGGACATATAGTGGCACATCGGTTCTGTAGAACAGCCATAGCAAGAATGATAGAGAGAAAGGGCTTAGAAAAGTGGGAGCAACAGGCTGGAGTACTATGTCTCTCTTAAGGTAGCCAAATGCCTCGTCACCATGTGAAATTTTTTTTGAAAACTCGAGGATATCTTCGTTAAGGTACCTCTGACAACGTTAAGGGTTACATGTAATGGCATATTGCTCCTGCAGGACTGACCACAGTAATAATTAAATAGTGGACAGATACAAAGTACGTCGAGCAGCTGGCAGCAGTAACTATGACTCTCTTAAGGTAGCCAAATGCCTCGTCACTCGGCGAAATTTATTTGAAAGCTCGAGGATATCGTCATTGAAGTAACTCAGACAACGGTAACATGGACAGGTGGTGGCATATCGCTTCTGCAGGACTGACCACAGTACGAATTAAAGAGAGGAAAGATTCAAAGAAGGGGGAGCAGCTGGCTGCAGTAACTATGACTCCCATAAGGTAGCCAAATGCCTCGTCATCCGGCGAGGTACATTTGCTAACTCGAGAGACTCGTAGTGGGAGTAACAGTGACGACGTTAACGTGGACATATAGTGGCACATCGGTTCTGTAGAACAGCCATAGCAAGAAGGATAGAGAGAAAGGGCTTAGAAAAGTGGGAGCAACAGGCTGGAGTACTATGTCTCTCTTAAGGTAGTCAAATGCCTCGTCACCATGTGAAACTTTTTTTGAAAACTCGAGGATATCTTCGTTAAGGTACCTCTGACAACGTTAAGGGTTACATGTAATGGCATATTGCTCCTGCAGGACTGACCACAGTAATAATTAAATAGTGGACAGATACAAAGCACGTCGAGCAGCTCGCAGCAGTAACTATGACTCTCTTAAGGTAGCCAAATGCCTCGTCACTCGGCGAAATTTATTTGAAAGCTCGAGGATATCGTCATTGAAGTAACTCAGACAACGGTAACATGGACAGGTGGTGGCATATCGCTTCTGCAGGACTGACCACAGTACGAATTAAAGAGAGGAAAGATTCAAAGAAGGGGGAGCAGCTGGCTGCAGTAACTATGACTCCCTTAAGGTAGCCAAATGCCTCGTCATCCGGCGAGGTACATTTGCTAACTCGAAGGACTCGTAGTGGGAGTAACAGTGACGACGTTAACGTGGACATATAGTGGCACATCGGTTCTGTAGAACAGCCATAGCAAGAAGGATAGAGAGAAAGGGCTTAGAAAAGTGGGAGCAACAGGCTGGAGTACTATGTCTCTCTTAAGGTAGTCAAATGCCTCGTCACCATGTGAAACTTTTTTTGAAAACTCGAGGATATCTTCGTTAAGGTACCTCTGACAACGTTAAGGGTTACATGTAATGGCATATTGCTCCTGCAGGACTGACCACAGTAATAATTAAATAGTGGACAGATACAAAGCACGTCGAGCAGCTCGCAGCAGTAACTATGACTCTCTTAAGGTAGCCAAATGCCTCGTCACTCGGCGAAATTTATTTGAAAGCTCGAGGATATCGTCATTGAAGTAACTCAGACAACGGTAACATGGACAGGTGGTGGCATATCGCTTCTGCAGGACTGACCACAGTACGAATTAAAGAGAGGAAAGATTCAAAGAAGGGGGAGCAGCTGGCTGCAGTAACTATGACTCCCTTAAGGTAGCCAAATGCCTCGTCATCCGGCGAGGTACATTTGCTAACTCGAAGGACTCGTAGTGGGAGTAACAGTGACGACGTTAACGTGGACATATAGTGGCACATCGGTTCTGTAGAACAGCCATAGCAAGAAGGATAGAGAGAAAGGGCTTAGAAAAGTGGGAGCAACAGGCTGGAGTACTATGTCTCTCTTAAGGTAGTCAAATGCCTCGTCACCATGTGAAACTTTTTTTGAAAACTCGAGGATATCTTCGTTAAGGTACCTCTGACAACGTTAAGGGTTACATGTAATGGCATATTGCTCCTGCAGGACTGACCACAGTAATAATTAAATAGTGGACAGATACAAAGCACGTCGAGCAGCTCGCAGCAGTAACTATGACTCTCTTAAGGTAGCCAAATGCCTCGTCACTCGGCGAAATTTATTTGAAAGCTCGAGGATATCGTCATTGAAGTAACTCAGACAACGGTAACATGGACAGGTGGTGGCATATCGCTTCTGCAGGACTGACCACAGTACGAATTAAAGAGAGGAAAGATTCAAAGAAGGGGGAGCAGCTGGCTGCAGTAACTATGACTCCCTTAAGGTAGCCAAATGCCTCGTCATCCGGCGAGGTACATTTGCTAACTCGAGAGACTCGTAGTGGGAGTAACAGTGACGACGTTAACGTGGACATATAGTGGCACATCGGTTCTGTAGAACAGCCATAGCAAGAAGGATAGAGAGAAAGGGCTTAGAAAAGTGGGAGCAACAGGCTGGAGTACTATGTCTCTCTTAAGGTAGCCAAATGCCTCGTCACCATGTGAAACTTTTTTTGAAAACTCGAGGATATCTTCGTTAAGGTACCTCTGACAACGTTAAGGGTTACATGTAATGGCATATTGCTCCTGCAGGACTGACCACAGTAATAATTAAATAGTGGACAGATACAAAGCACGTCGAGCAGCTCGCAGCAGTAACTATGACTCTCTTAAGGTAGCCAAATGCCTCGTCACTCGGCGAAATTTATTTGAAAGCTCGAGGATATCGTCATTGAAGTAACTCAGACAACGGTAACATGGACAGGTGGTGGCATATCGCTTCTGCAGGACTGACCACAGTACGAATTAAAGAGAGGAAAGATTCAAAGAAGGGGGAGCAGCTGGCTGCAGTAACTATGACTCCCTTAAGGTAGCCAAATGCCTCGTCATCCGGCGAGGTACATTTGCTAACTCGAGAGACTCGTAGTGGGAGTAACAGTGACGACGTTAACGTGGACATATAGTGGCACATCGGTTCTGTAGAACAGCCATAGCAAGAAGGATAGAGAGAAAGGGCTTAGAAAAGTGGGAGCAACAGGCTGGAGTACTATGTCTCTCTTAAGGTAGCCAAATGCCTCGTCACCATGTGAAACTTTTTTTGAAAACTCGAGGATATCTTCGTTAAGGTACCTCTGACAACGTTAAGGGTTACATGTAATGGCATATTGCTCCTGCAGGACTGACCACAGTAATAATTAAATAGTGGACAGATACAAAGCACGTCGAGCAGCTCGCAGCAGTAACTATGACTCTCTTAAGGTAGCCAAATGCCTCGTCACTCGGCGAAATTTATTTGAAAGCTCGAGGATATCGTCATTGAAGTAACTCAGACAACGGTAACATGGACAGGTGGTGGCATATCGCTTCTGCAGGACTGACCACAGTACGAATTAAAGAGAGGAAAGATTCAAAGAAGGGGGAGCAGCTGGCTGCAGTAACTATGACTCCCTTAAGGTAGCCAAATGCCTCGTCATCCGGCGAGGTACATTTGCTAACTCGAGAGACTCGTAGTGGGAGTAACAGTGACGACGTTAACGTGGACATATAGTGGCACATCGGTTCTGTAGAACAGCCATAGCAAGAAGGATAGAGAGAAAGGGCTTAGAAAAGTGGGAGCAACAGGCTGGAGTACTATGTCTCTCTTAAGGTAGCCAAATGCCTCGTCACCATGTGAAACTTTTTTTGAAAACTCGAGGATATCTTCGTTAAGGTACCTCTGACAACGTTAAGGGTTACATGTAATGGCATATTGCTCCTGCAGGACTGACCACAGTAATAATTAAATAGTGGACAGATACAAAGCACGTCGAGCAGCTCGCAGCAGTAACTATGACTCTCTTAAGGTAGCCAAATGCCTCGTCACTCGGCGAAATTTATTTGAAAGCTCGAGGATATCGTCATTGAAGTAACTCAGACAACGGTAACATGGACAGGTGGTGGCATATCGCTTCTGCAGGACTGACCACAGTACGAATTAAAGAGAGGAAAGATTCAAAGAAGGGGGAGCAGCTGGCTGCAGTAACTATGACTCCCTTAAGGTAGCCAAATGCCTCGTCATCCGGCGAGGTACATTTGCTAACTCGAGAGACTCGTAGTGGGAGTAACAGTGACGACGTTAACATGGACATATAGTGGCACATCGGTTCTGTAGAACAGCCATAGCAAGAAGGATAGAGAGAAAGGGCTTAGAAAAGTGGGAGCAACAGGCTGGAGTACTATGTCTCTCTTAAGGTAGTCAAATGCCTCGTCACCATGTGAAACTTTTTTTGAAAACTCGAGGATATCTTCGTTAAGGTACCTCTGACAACGTTAAGGGTTACATGTAATGGCATATTGCTCCTGCAGGACTGACCACAGTAATAATTAAATAGTGGACAGATACAAAGCACGTCGAGCAGCTCGCAGCAGTAACTATGACTCTCTTAAGGTAGCCAAATGCCTCGTCACTCGGCGAAATTTATTTGAAAGCTCGAGGATATCGTCATTGAAGTAACTCAGACAACGGTAACATGGACAGGTGGTGGCATATCGCTTCTGCAGGACTGACCACAGTACGAATTAAAGAGAGGAAAGATTCAAAGAAGGGGGAGCAGCTGGCTGCAGTAACTATGACTCCCTTAAGGTAGCCAAATGCCTCGTCATCCGGCGAGGTACATTTGCTAACTCGAGAGACTCGTAGTGGGAGTAACAGTGACGACGTTAACGTGGACATATAGTGGCACATCGGTTCTGTAGAACAGCCATAGCAAGAAGGATAGAGAGAAAGGGCTTAGAAAAGTGGGAGCAACAGGCTGGAGTACTATGTCTCTCTTAAGGTAGTCAAATGCCTCGTCACCATGTGAAACTTTTTTTGAAAACTCGAGGATATCTTCGTTAAGGTACCTCTGACAACGTTAAGGGTTACATGTAATGGCATATTGCTCCTGCAGGACTGACCACAGTAATAATTAAATAGTGGACAGATACAAAGCACGTCGAGCAGCTCGCAGCAGTAACTATGACTCTCTTAAGGTAGCCAAATGCCTCGTCACTCGGCGAAATTTATTTGAAAGCTCGAGGATATCGTCATTGAAGTAACTCAGACAACGGTAACATGGACAGGTGGTGGCATATCGCTTCTGCAGGACTGACCACAGTACGAATTAAAGAGAGGAAAGATTCAAAGAAGGGGGAGCAGCTGGCTGCAGTAACTATGACTCCCTTAAGGTAGCCAAATGCCTCGTCATCCGGCGAGGTACATTTGCTAACTCGAGAGACTCGTAGTGGGAGTAACAGTGACGACGTTAACGTGGACATATAGTGGCACATCGGTTCTGTAGAACAGCCATAGCAAGAAGGATAGAGAGAAAGGGCTTAGAAAAGTGGGAGCAACAGGCTGGAGTACTATGTCTCTCTTAAGGTAGTCAAATGCCTCGTCACCATGTGAAACATTTTTTGAAAACTCGAGGATATCTTCGTTAAGGTACCTCTGACAACGTTAAGGGTTACATGTAATGGCATATTGCTCCTGCAGGACTGACCACAGTAATAATTAAATAGTGGACAGATACAAAGCACGTCGAGCAGCTCGCAGCAGTAACTATGACTCTCTTAAGGTAGCCAAATGCCTCGTCACTCGGCGAAATTTATTTGAAAGCTCGAGGATATCGTCATTGAAGTAACTCAGACAACGGTAACATGGACAGGTGGTGGCATATCGCTTCTGCAGGACTGACCACAGTACGAATTAAAGAGAGGAAAGATTCAAAGAAGGGGGAGCAGCTGGCTGCAGTAACTATGACTCCCATAAGGTAGCCAAATGCCTCGTCATCCGGTGAGGTACATTTGCTAACTCGAGAGACTCGTAGTGGGAGTAACAGTGACGACGTTAACGTGGACATATAGTGGCACATCGGTTCTGTAGAACAGCCATAGCAAGAATGATAGAGAGAAAGGGCTTAGAAAAGTGGGAGCAACAGGCTGGAGTACTATGTCTCTCTTAAGGTAGCCAAATGCCTCGTCACCATGTGAAATTTTTTTTGAAAACTCGAGGATATCTTCGTTAAGGTACCTCTGACAACGTTAAGGGTTACATGTAATGGCATATTGCTCCTGCAGGACTGACCACAGTAATAATTAAATAGTGGACAGATACAAAGTACGTCGAGCAGCTGGCAGCAGTAACTATGACTCTCTTAAGGTAGCCAAATGCCTCGTCACTCGCGAAATTTATTTGAAAGCTCGAGGATATCGTCATTGAAGTAACTCAGACAACGGTAACATGGACAGGTGGTGGCATATCGCTTCTGCAGGACTGACCACAGTACGAATTAAAGAGAGGAAAGATTCAAAGAAGGGGGAGCAGCTGGCTGCAGTAACTATGACTCCCATAAGGTAGCCAAATGCCTCGTCATCCGGCGAGGTACATTTGCTAACTCGAGAGACTCGTAGTGGGAGTAACAGTGACGACGTTAACGTGGACATATAGTGGCACATCGGTTCTGTAGAACAGCCATAGCAAGAAGGATAGAGAGAAAGGGCTTAGAAAAGTGGGAGCAACAGGCTGGAGTACTATGTCTCTCTTAAGGTAGTCAAATGCCTCGTCACCATGTGAAACTTTTTTTGAAAACTCGAGGATATCTTCGTTAAGGTACCTCTGACAACGTTAAGGGTTACATGTAATGGCATATTGCTCCTGCAGGACTGACCACAGTAATAATTAAATAGTGGACAGATACAAAGCACGTCGAGCAGCTCGCAGCAGTAACTATGACTCTCTTAAGGTAGCCAAATGCCTCGTCACTCGGCGAAATTTATTTGAAAGCTCGAGGATATCGTCATTGAAGTAACTCAGACAACGGTAACATGGACAGGTGGTGGCATATCGCTTCTGCAGGACTGACCACAGTACGAATTAAAGAGAGGAAAGATTCAAAGAAGGGGGAGCAGCTGGCTGCAGTAACTATGACTCCCTTAAGGTAGCCAAATGCCTCGTCATCCGGCGAGGTACATTTGCTAACTCGAGAGACTCGTAGTGGGAGTAACAGTGACGACGTTAACGTGGACATATAGTGGCACATCGGTTCTGTAGAACAGCCATAGCAAGAAGGATAGAGAGAAAGGGCTTAGAAAAGTGGGAGCAACAGGCTGGAGTACTATGTCTCTCTTAAGGTAGCCAAATGCCTCGTCACCATGTGAAACTTTTTTTGAAAACTCGAGGATATCTTCGTTAAGGTACCTCTGACAACGTTAAGGGTTACATGTAATGGCATATTGCTCCTGCAGGACTGACCACAGTAATAATTAAATAGTGGACAGATACAAAGCACGTCGAGCAGCTCGCAGCAGTAACTATGACTCTCTTAAGGTAGCCAAATGCCTCGTCACTCGGCGAAATTTATTTGAAAGCTCGAGGATATCGTCATTGAAGTAACTCAGACAACGGTAACATGGACAGGTGGTGGCATATCGCTTCTGCAGGACTGACCACAGTACGAATTAAAGAGAGGAAAGATTCAAAGAAGGGGGAGCAGCTGGCTGCAGTAACTATGACTCCCTTAAGGTAGCCAAATGCCTCGTCATCCGGCGAGGTACATTTGCTAACTCGAGAGACTCGTAGTGGGAGTAACAGTGACGACGTTAACGTGGACATATAGTGGCACATCGGTTCTGTAGAACAGCCATAGCAAGAAGGATAGAGAGAAAGGGCTTAGAAAAGTGGGAGCAACAGGCTGGAGTACTATGTCTCTCTTAAGGTAGCCAAATGCCTCGTCACCATGTGAAACTTTTTTTGAAAACTCGAGGATATCTTCGTTAAGGTACCTCTGACAACGTTAAGGGTTACATGTAATGGCATATTGCTCCTGCAGGACTGACCACAGTAATAATTAAATAGTGGACAGATACAAAGCACGTCGAGCAGCTCGCAGCAGTAACTATGACTCTCTTAAGGTAGCCAAATGCCTCGTCACTCGGCGAAATTTATTTGAAAGCTCGAGGATATCGTCATTGAAGTAACTCAGACAACGGTAACATGGACAGGTGGTGGCATATCGCTTCTGCAGGACTGACCACAGTACGAATTAAAGAGAGGAAAGATTCAAAGAAGGGGGAGCAGCTGGCTGCAGTAACTATGACTCCCTTAAGGTAGCCAAATGCCTCGTCATCCGGCGAGGTACATTTGCTAACTCGAGAGACTCGTAGTGGGAGTAACAGTGACGACGTTAACGTGGACATATAGTGGCACATCGGTTCTGTAGAACAGCCATAGCAAGAAGGATAGAGAGAAAGGGCTTAGAAAAGTGGGAGCAACAGGCTGGAGTACTATGTCTCTCTTAAGGTAGCCAAATGCCTCGTCACCATGTGAAACTTTTTTTGAAAACTCGAGGATATCTTCGTTAAGGTACCTCTGACAACGTTAAGGGTTACATGTAATGGCATATTGCTCCTGCAGGACTGACCACAGTAATAATTAAATAGTGGACAGATACAAAGCACGTCGAGCAGCTCGCAGCAGTAACTATGACTCTCTTAAGGTAGCCAAATGCCTCGTCACTCGGCGAAATTTATTTGAAAGCTCGAGGATATCGTCATTGAAGTAACTCAGACAACGGTAACATGGACAGGTGGTGGCATATCGCTTCTGCAGGACTGACCACAGTACGAATTAAAGAGAGGAAAGATTCAAAGAAGGGGGAGCAGCTGGCTGCAGTAACTATGACTCCCTTAAGGTAGCCAAATGCCTCGTCATCCGGCGAGGTACATTTGCTAACTCGAGAGACTCGTAGTGGGAGTAACAGTGACGACGTTAACGTGGACATATAGTGGCACATCGGTTCTGTAGAACAGCCATAGCAAGAAGGATAGAGAGAAAGGGCTTAGAAAAGTGGGAGCAACAGGCTGGAGTACTATGTCTCTCTTAAGGTAGCCAAATGCCTCGTCACCATGTGAAACTTTTTTTGAAAACTCGAGGATATCTTCGTTAAGGTACCTCTGACAACGTTAAGGGTTACATGTAATGGCATATTGCTCCTGCAGGACTGACCACAGTAATAATTAAATAGTGGACAGATACAAAGCACGTCGAGCAGCTCGCAGCAGTAACTATGACTCTCTTAAGGTAGCCAAATGCCTCGTCACTCGGCGAAATTTATTTGAAAGCTCGAGGATATCGTCATTGAAGTAACTCAGACAACGGTAACATGGACAGGTGGTGGCATATCGCTTCTGCAGGACTGACCACAGTACGAATTAAAGAGAGGAAAGATTCAAAGAAGGGGGAGCAGCTGGCTGCAGTAACTATGACTCCCTTAAGGTAGCCAAATGCCTCGTCATCCGGCGAGGTACATTTGCTAACTCGAGAGACTCGTAGTGGGAGTAACAGTGACGACGTTAACATGGACATATAGTGGCACATCGGTTCTGTAGAACAGCCATAGCAAGAAGGATAGAGAGAAAGGGCTTAGAAAAGTGGGAGCAACAGGCTGGAGTACTATGTCTCTCTTAAGGTAGTCAAATGCCTCGTCACCATGTGAAACTTTTTTTGAAAACTCGAGGATATCTTCGTTAAGGTACCTCTGACAACGTTAAGGGTTACATGTAATGGCATATTGCTCCTGCAGGACTGACCACAGTAATAATTAAATAGTGGACAGATACAAAGCACGTCGAGCAGCTCGCAGCAGTAACTATGACTCTCTTAAGGTAGCCAAATGCCTCGTCTCTCGGCGAAATTTATTTGAAAGCTCGAGGATATCGTCATTGAAGTAACTCAGACAACGGTAACATGGACAGGTGGTGGCATATCGCTTCTGCAGGACTGACCACAGTACGAATTAAAGAGAGGAAAGATTCAAAGAAGGGGGAGCAGCTGGCTGCAGTAACTATGACTCCCTTAAGGTAGCCAAATGCCTCGTCATCCGGCGAGGTACATTTGCTAACTCGAGAGACTCGTAGTGGGAGTAACAGTGACGACGTTAACGTGGACATATAGTGGCACATCGGTTCTGTAGAACAGCCATAGCAAGAAGGATAGAGAGAAAGGGCTTAGAAAAGTGGGAGCAACAGGCTGGAGTACTATGTCTCTCTTAAGGTAGTCAAATGCCTCGTCACCATGTGAAACTTTTTTTGAAAACTCGAGGATATCTTCGTTAAGGTACCTCTGACAACGTTAAGGGTTACATGTAATGGCATATTGCTCCTGCAGGACTGACCACAGTAATAATTAAATAGTGGACAGATACAAAGCACGTCGAGCAGCTCGCAGCAGTAACTATGACTCTCTTAAGGTAGCCAAATGCCTCGTCACTCGGCGAAATTTATTTGAAAGCTCGAGGATATCGTCATTGAAGTAACTCAGACAACGGTAACATGGACAGGTGGTGGCATATCGCTTCTGCAGGACTGACCACAGTACGAATTAAAGAGAGGAAAGATTCAAAGAAGGGGGAGCAGCTGGCTGCAGTAACTATGACTCCCTTAAGGTAGCCAAATGCCTCGTCATCCGGCGAGGTACATTTGCTAACTCGAGAGACTCGTAGTGGGAGTAACAGTGACGACGTTAACGTGGACATATAGTGGCACATCGGTTCTGTAGAACAGCCATAGCAAGAAGGATAGAGAGAAAGGGCTTAGAAAAGTGGGAGCAACAGGCTGGAGTACTATGTCTCTCTTAAGGTAGTCAAATGCCTCGTCACCATGTGAAACTTTTTTTGAAAACTCGAGGATATCTTCGTTAAGGTACCTCTGACAACGTTAAGGGTTACATGTAATGGCATATTGCTCCTGCAGGACTGACCACAGTAATAATTAAATAGTGGACAGATACAAAGCACGTCGAGCAGCTCGCAGCAGTAACTATGACTCTCTTAAGGTAGCCAAATGCCTCGTCACTCGGCGAAATTTATTTGAAAGCTCGAGGATATCGTCATTGAAGTAACTCAGACAACGGTAACATGGACAGGTGGTGGCATATCGCTTCTGCAGGACTGACCACAGTACGAATTAAAGAGAGGAAAGATTCAAAGAAGGGGGAGCAGCTGGCTGCAGTAACTATGACTCCCATAAGGTAGCCAAATGCCTCGTCATCCGGTGAGGTACATTTGCTAACTCGAGAGACTCGTAGTGGGAGTAACAGTGACGACGTTAACGTGGACATATAGTGGCACATCGGTTCTGTAGAAGAGCCATAGCAAGAATGATAGAGAGAAAGGGCTTAGAAAAGTGGGAGCAACAGGCTGGAGTACTATGTCTCTCTTAAGGTAGCCAAATGCCTCGTCACCATGTGAAATTTTTTTTGAAAACTCGAGGATATCTTCGTTAAGGTACCTCTGACAACGTTAAGGGTTACATGTAATGGCATATTGCTCCTGCAGGACTGACCACAGTAATAATTAAATAGTGGACAGATACAAAGTACGTCGAGCAGCTCGCAGCAGTAACTATGACTCTCTTAAGGTAGCCAAATGCCTCGTCACTCGCGAAATTTATTTGAAAGCTCGAGGATATCGTCATTGAAGTAACTCAGACAACGGTAACATGGACAGGTGGTGGCATATCGCTTCTGCAGGACTGACCACAGTACGAATTAAAGAGAGGAAAGATTCAAAGAAGGGGGAGCAGCTGGCTGCAGTAACTATGACTCCCTTAAGGTAGCCAAATGCCTCGTCATCCGGCGAGGTACATTTGCTAACTCGAGAGACTCGTAGTGGGAGTAACAGTGACGACGTTAACGTGGACATATAGTGGCACATCGGTTCTGTAGAACAGCCATAGCAAGAAGGATAGAGAGAAAGGGCTTAGAAAAGTGGGAGCAACAGGCTGGAGTACTATGTCTCTCTTAAGGTAGCCAAATGCCTCGTCACCATGTGAAACTTTTTTTGAAAACTCGAGGATATCTTCGTTAAGGTACCTCTGACAACGTTAAGGGTTACATGTAATGGCATATTGCTCCTGCAGGACTGACCACAGTAATAATTAAATAGTGGACAGATACAAAGCACGTCGAGCAGCTCGCAGCAGTAACTATGACTCTCTTAAGGTAGCCAAATGCCTCGTCACTCGGCGAAATTTATTTGAAAGCTCGAGGATATCGTCATTGAAGTAACTCAGACAACGGTAACATGGACAGGTGGTGGCATATCGCTTCTGCAGGACTGACCACAGTACGAATTAAAGAGAGGAAAGATTCAAAGAAGGGGGAGCAGCTGGCTGCAGTAACTATGACTCCCATAAGGTAGCCAAATGCCTCGTCATCCGGCGAGGTACATTTGCTAACTCGAGAGACTCGTAGTGGGAGTAACAGTGACGACGTTAACGTGGACATATAGTGGCACATCGGTTCTGTAGAACAGCCATAGCAAGAATGATAGAGAGAAAGGGCTTAGAAAAGTGGGAGCAACAGGCTGGAGTACTATGTCTCTCTTAAGGTAGTCAAATGCCTCGTCACCATGTGAAACTTTTTTTGAAAACTCGAGGATATCTTCGTTAAGGTACCTCTGACAACGTTAAGGGTTACATGTAATGGCATATTGCTCCTGCAGGACTGACCACAGTAATAATTAAATAGTGGACAGATACAAAGCACGTCGAGCAGCTCGCAGCAGTAACTATGACTCTCTTAAGGTAGCCAAATGCCTCGTCACTCGGCGAAATTTATTTGAAAGCTCGAGGATATCGTCATTGAAGTAACTCAGACAACGGTAACATGGACAGGTGGTGGCATATCGCTTCTGCAGGACTGACCACAGTACGAATTAAAGAGAGGAAAGATTCAAAGAAGGGGGAGCAGCTGGCTGCAGTAACTATGACTCCCTTAAGGTAGCCAAATGCCTCGTCATCCGGCGAGGTACATTTGCTAACTCGAAGGACTCGTAGTGGGAGTAACAGTGACGACGTTAACGTGGACATATAGTGGCACATCGGTTCTGTAGAACAGCCATAGCAAGAAGGATAGAGAGAAAGGGCTTAGAAAAGTGGGAGCAACAGGCTGGAGTACTATGTCTCTCTTAAGGTAGTCAAATGCCTCGTCACCATGTGAAACTTTTTTTGAAAACTCGAGGATATCTTCGTTAAGGTACCTCTGACAACGTTAAGGGTTACATGTAATGGCATATTGCTCCTGCAGGACTGACCACAGTAATAATTAAATAGTGGACAGATACAAAGCACGTCGAGCAGCTCGCAGCAGTAACTATGACTCTCTTAAGGTAGCCAAATGCCTCGTCACTCGGCGAAATTTATTTGAAAGCTCGAGGATATCGTCATTGAAGTAACTCAGACAACGGTAACATGGACAGGTGGTGGCATATCGCTTCTGCAGGACTGACCACAGTACGAATTAAAGAGAGGAAAGATTCAAAGAAGGGGGAGCAGCTGGCTGCAGTAACTATGACTCCCTTAAGGTAGCCAAATGCCTCGTCATCCGGCGAGGTACATTTGCTAACTCGAAGGACTCGTAGTGGGAGTAACAGTGACGACGTTAACGTGGACATATAGTGGCACATCGGTTCTGTAGAACAGCCATAGCAAGAAGGATAGAGAGAAAGGGCTTAGAAAAGTGGGAGCAACAGGCTGGAGTACTATGTCTCTCTTAAGGTAGTCAAATGCCTCGTCACCATGTGAAACTTTTTTTGAAAACTCGAGGATATCTTCGTTAAGGTACCTCTGACAACGTTAAGGGTTACATGTAATGGCATATTGCTCCTGCAGGACTGACCACAGTAATAATTAAATAGTGGACAGATACAAAGCACGTCGAGCAGCTCGCAGCAGTAACTATGACTCTCTTAAGGTAGCCAAATGCCTCGTCACTCGGCGAAATTTATTTGAAAGCTCGAGGATATCGTCATTGAAGTAACTCAGACAACGGTAACATGGACAGGTGGTGGCATATCGCTTCTGCAGGACTGACCACAGTACGAATTAAAGAGAGGAAAGATTCAAAGAAGGGGGAGCAGCTGGCTGCAGTAACTATTACTCCCTTAAGGTAGCCAAATGCCTCGTCATCCGGCGAGGTACATTTGCTAACTCGAGAGACTCGTAGTGGGAGTAACAGTGACGACGTTAACGTGGACATATAGTGGCACATCGGTTCTGTAGAACAGCCATAGCAAGAAGGATAGAGAGAAAGGGCTTAGAAAAGTGGGAGCAACAGGCTGGAGTACTATGTCTCTCTTAAGGTAGCCAAATGCCTCGTCACCATGTGAAACTTTTTTTGAAAACTCGAGGATATCTTCGTTAAGGTACCTCTGACAACGTTAAGGGTTACATGTAATGGCATATTGCTCCTGCAGGACTGACCACAGTAATAATTAAATAGTGGACAGATACAAAGCACGTCGAGCAGCTCGCAGCAGTAACTATGACTCTCTTAAGGTAGCCAAATGCCTCGTCACTCGGCGAAATTTATTTGAAAGCTCGAGGATATCGTCATTGAAGTAACTCAGACAACGGTAACATGGACAGGTGGTGGCATATCGCTTCTGCAGGACTGACCACAGTACGAATTAAAGAGAGGAAAGATTCAAAGAAGGGGGAGCAGCTGGCTGCAGTAACTATGACTCCCATAAGGTAGCCAAATGCCTCGTCATCCGGCGAGGTACATTTGCTAACTCGAGAGACTCGTAGTGGGAGTAACAGTGACGACGTTAACGTGGACATATAGTGGCACATCGGTTCTGTAGAACAGCCATAGCAAGAATGATAGAGAGAAAGGGCTTAGAAAAGTGGGAGCAACAGGCTGGAGTACTATGTCTCTCTTAAGGTAGTCAAATGCCTCGTCACCATGTGAAATTTTTTTTGAAAACTCGAGGATATCTTCGTTAAGGTACCTCTGACAACGTTAAGGGTTACATGTAATGGCATATTGCTCCTGCAGGACTGACCACAGTAATAATTAAATAGTGGACAGATACAAAGTACGTCGAGCAGCTGGCAGCAGTAACTATGACTCTCTTAAGGTAGCCAAATGCCTCGTCACTCGCGAAATTTATTTGAAAGCTCGAGGATATCGTCATTGAAGTAACTCAGACAACGGTAACATGGACAGGTGGTGGCATATCGCTTCTGCAGGACTGACCACAGTACGAATTAAAGAGAGGAAAGATTCAAAGAAGGGGGAGCAGCTGGCTGCAGTAACTATGACTCCCATAAGGTAGCCAAATGCCTCGTCATCCGGCGAGGTACATTTGCTAACTCGAGAGACTCGTAGTGGGAGTAACAGTGACGACGTTAACGTGGACATATAGTGGCACATCGGTTCTGTAGAACAGCCATAGCAAGAAGGATAGAGAGAAAGGGCTTAGAAAAGTGGGAGCAACAGGCTGGAGTACTATGTCTCTCTTAAGGTAGCCAAATGCCTCGTCACCATGTGAAATTTTTTTTGAAAACTCGAGGATATCTTCGTTAAGGTACCTCTGACAACGTTAAGGGTTACATGTAATGGCATATTGCTCCTGCAGGACTGACCACAGTAATAATTAAATAGTGGACAGATACAAAGCACGTCGAGCAGCTCGCAGCAGTAACTATGACTCTCTTAAGGTAGCCAAATGCCTCGTCACTCGGCGAAATTTATTTGAAAGCTCGAGGATATCGTCATTGAAGTAACTCAGACAACGGTAACATGGACAGGTGGTGGCATATCGCTTCTGCAGGACTGACCACAGTACGAATTAAAGAGAGGAAAGATTCAAAGAAGGGGGAGCAGCTGGCTGCAGTAACTATGACTCCCTTAAGGTAGCCAAATGCCTCGTCATCCGGCGAGGTACATTTGCTAACTCGAGAGACTCGTAGTGGGAGTAACAGTGACGACGTTAACGTGGACATATAGTGGCACATCGGTTCTGTAGAACAGCCATAGCAAGAAGGATAGAGAGAAAGGGCTTAGAAAAGTGGGAGCAACAGGCTGGAGTACTATGTCTCTCTTAAGGTAGCCAAATGCCTCGTCACCATGTGAAACTTTTTTTGAAAACTCGAGGATATCTTCGTTAAGGTACCTCTGACAACGTTAAGGGTTACATGTAATGGCATATTGCTCCTGCAGGACTGACCACAGTAATAATTAAATAGTGGACAGATACAAAGCACGTCGAGCAGCTCGCAGCAGTAACTATGACTCTCTTAAGGTAGCCAAATGCCTCGTCACTCGGCGAAATTTATTTGAAAGCTCGAGGATATCGTCATTGAAGTAACTCAGACAACGGTAACATGGACAGGTGGTGGCATATCGCTTCTGCAGGACTGACCACAGTACGAATTAAAGAGAGGAAAGATTCATAGAAGGGGGAGCAGCTGGCTGCAGTAACTATGACTCCCTTAAGGTAGCCAAATGCCTCGTCATCCGGCGAGGTACATTTGCTAACTCGAAGGACTCGTAGTGGGAGTAACAGTGACGACGTTAACGTGGACATATAGTGGCACATCGGTTCTGTAGAACAGCCATAGCAAGAAGGATAGAGAGAAAGGGCTTAGAAAAGTGGGAGCAACAGGCTGGAGTACTATGTCTCTCTTAAGGTAGTCAAATGCCTCGTCACCATGTGAAACTTTTTTTGAAAACTCGAGGATATCTTCGTTAAGGTACCTCTGACAACGTTAAGGGTTACATGTAATGGCATATTGCTCCTGCAGGACTGACCACAGTAATAATTAAATAGTGGACAGATACAAAGCACGTCGAGCAGCTCGCAGCAGTAACTATGACTCTCTTAAGGTAGCCAAATGCCTCGTCACTCGGCGAAATTTATTTGAAAGCTCGAGGATATCGTCATTGAAGTAACTCAGACAACGGTAACATGGACAGGTGGTGGCATATCGCTTCTGCAGGACTGACCACAGTACGAATTAAAGAGAGGAAAGATTCAAAGAAGGGGGAGCAGCTGGCTGCAGTAACTATGACTCCCTTAAGGTAGCCAAATGCCTCGTCATCCGGCGAGGTACATTTGCTAACTCGAAGGACTCGTAGTGGGAGTAACAGTGACGACGTTAACGTGGACATATAGTGGCACATCGGTTCTGTAGAACAGCCATAGCAAGAAGGATAGAGAGAAAGGGCTTAGAAAAGTGGGAGCAACAGGCTGGAGTACTATGTCTCTCTTAAGGTAGTCAAATGCCTCGTCACCATGTGAAACTTTTTTTGAAAACTCGAGGATATCTTCGTTAAGGTACCTCTGACAACGTTAAGGGTTACATGTAATGGCATATTGCTCCTGCAGGACTGACCACAGTAATAATTAAATAGTGGACAGATACAAAGCACGTCGAGCAGCTCGCAGCAGTAACTATGACTCTCTTAAGGTAGCCAAATGCCTCGTCACTCGGCGAAATTTATTTGAAAGCTCGAGGATATCGTCATTGAAGTAACTCAGACAACGGTAACATGGACAGGTGGTGGCATATCGCTTCTGCAGGACTGACCACAGTACGAATTAAAGAGAGGAAAGATTCAAAGAAGGGGGAGCAGCTGGCTGCAGTAACTATGACTCCCTTAAGGTAGCCAAATGCCTCGTCATCCGGCGAGGTACATTTGCTAACTCGAAGGACTCGTAGTGGGAGTAACAGTGACGACGTTAACGTGGACATATAGTGGCACATCGGTTCTGTAGAACAGCCATAGCAAGAAGGATAGAGAGAAAGGGCTTAGAAAAGTGGGAGCAACAGGCTGGAGTACTATGTCTCTCTTAAGGTAGTCAAATGCCTCGTCACCATGTGAAACTTTTTTTGAAAACTCGAGGATATCTTCGTTAAGGTACCTCTGACAACGTTAAGGGTTACATGTAATGGCATATTGCTCCTGCAGGACTGACCACAGTAATAATTAAATAGTGGACAGATACAAAGCACGTCGAGCAGCTCGCAGCAGTAACTATGACTCTCTTAAGGTAGCCAAATGCCTCGTCACTCGGCGAAATTTATTTGAAAGCTCGAGGATATCGTCATTGAAGTAACTCAGACAACGGTAACATGGACAGGTGGTGGCATATCGCTTCTGCAGGACTGACCACAGTACGAATTAAAGAGAGGAAAGATTCAAAGAAGGGGGAGCAGCTGGCTGCAGTAACTATGACTCCCTTAAGGTAGCCAAATGCCTCGTCATCCGGCGAGGTACATTTGCTAACTCGAAGGACTCGTAGTGGGAGTAACAGTGACGACGTTAACGTGGACATATAGTGGCACATCGGTTCTGTAGAACAGCCATAGCAAGAAGGATAGAGAGAAAGGGCTTAGAAAAGTGGGAGCAACAGGCTGGAGTACTATGTCTCTCTTAAGGTAGTCAAATGCCTCGTCACCATGTGAAACTTTTTTTGAAAACTCGAGGATATCTTCGTTAAGGTACCTCTGACAACGTTAAGGGTTACATGTAATGGCATATTGCTCCTGCAGGACTGACCACAGTAATAATTAAATAGTGGACAGATACAAAGCACGTCGAGCAGCTCGCAGCAGTAACTATGACTCTCTTAAGGTAGCCAAATGCCTCGTCACTCGGCGAAATTTATTTGAAAGCTCGAGGATATCGTCATTGAAGTAACTCAGACAACGGTAACATGGACAGGTGGTGGCATATCGCTTCTGCAGGACTGACCACAGTACGAATTAAAGAGAGGAAAGATTCAAAGAAGGGGGAGCAGCTGGCTGCAGTAACTATTACTCCCTTAAGGTAGCCAAATGCCTCGTCATCCGGCGAGGTACATTTGCTAACTCGAGAGACTCGTAGTGGGAGTAACAGTGACGACGTTAACGTGGACATATAGTGGCACATCGGTTCTGTAGAACAGCCATAGCAAGAAGGATAGAGAGAAAGGGCTTAGAAAAGTGGGAGCAACAGGCTGGAGTACTATGTCTCTCTTAAGGTAGCCAAATGCCTCGTCACCATGTGAAACTTTTTTTGAAAACTCGAGGATATCTTCGTTAAGGTACCTCTGACAACGTTAAGGGTTACATGTAATGGCATATTGCTCCTGCAGGACTGACCACAGTAATAATTAAATAGTGGACAGATACAAAGCACGTCGAGCAGCTCGCAGCAGTAACTATGACTCTCTTAAGGTAGCCAAATGCCTCGTCACTCGGCGAAATTTATTTGAAAGCTCGAGGATATCGTCATTGAAGTAACTCAGACAACGGTAACATGGACAGGTGGTGGCATATCGCTTCTGCAGGACTGACCACAGTACGAATTAAAGAGAGGAAAGATTCAAAGAAGGGGGAGCAGCTGGCTGCAGTAACTATGACTCCCATAAGGTAGCCAAATGCCTCGTCATCCGGCGAGGTACATTTGCTAACTCGAGAGACTCGTAGTGGGAGTAACAGTGACGACGTTAACGTGGACATATAGTGGCACATCGGTTCTGTAGAACAGCCATAGCAAGAATGATAGAGAGAAAGGGCTTAGAAAAGTGGGAGCAACAGGCTGGAGTACTATGTCTCTCTTAAGGTAGTCAAATGCCTCGTCACCATGTGAAATTTTTTTTGAAAACTCGAGGATATCTTCGTTAAGGTACCTCTGACAACGTTAAGGGTTACATGTAATGGCATATTGCTCCTGCAGGACTGACCACAGTAATAATTAAATAGTGGACAGATACAAAGTACGTCGAGCAGCTGGCAGCAGTAACTATGACTCTCTTAAGGTAGCCAAATGCCTCGTCACTCGCGAAATTTATTTGAAAGCTCGAGGATATCGTCATTGAAGTAACTCAGACAACGGTAACATGGACAGGTGGTGGCATATCGCTTCTGCAGGACTGACCACAGTACGAATTAAAGAGAGGAAAGATTCAAAGAAGGGGGAGCAGCTGGCTGCAGTAACTATGACTCCCATAAGGTAGCCAAATGCCTCGTCATCCGGCGAGGTACATTTGCTAACTCGAGAGACTCGTAGTGGGAGTAACAGTGACGACGTTAACGTGGACATATAGTGGCACATCGGTTCTGTAGAACAGCCATAGCAAGAAGGATAGAGAGAAAGGGCTTAGAAAAGTGGGAGCAACAGGCTGGAGTACTATGTCTCTCTTAAGGTAGCCAAATGCCTCGTCACCATGTGAAATTTTTTTTGAAAACTCGAGGATATCTTCGTTAAGGTACCTCTGACAACGTTAAGGGTTACATGTAATGGCATATTGCTCCTGCAGGACTGACCACAGTAATAATTAAATAGTGGACAGATACAAAGCACGTCGAGCAGCTCGCAGCAGTAACTATGACTCTCTTAAGGTAGCCAAATGCCTCGTCACTCGGCGAAATTTATTTGAAAGCTCGAGGATATCGTCATTGAAGTAACTCAGACAACGGTAACATGGACAGGTGGTGGCATATCGCTTCTGCAGGACTGACCACAGTACGAATTAAAGAGAGGAAAGATTCAAAGAAGGGGGAGCAGCTGGCTGCAGTAACTATGACTCCCTTAAGGTAGCCAAATGCCTCGTCATCCGGCGAGGTACATTTGCTAACTCGAGAGACTCGTAGTGGGAGTAACAGTGACGACGTTAACGTGGACATATAGTGGCACATCGGTTCTGTAGAACAGCCATAGCAAGAAGGATAGAGAGAAAGGGCTTAGAAAAGTGGGAGCAACAGGCTGGAGTACTATGTCTCTCTTAAGGTAGCCAAATGCCTCGTCACCATGTGAAACTTTTTTTGAAAACTCGAGGATATCTTCGTTAAGGTACCTCTGACAACGTTAAGGGTTACATGTAATGGCATATTGCTCCTGCAGGACTGACCACAGTAATAATTAAATAGTGGACAGATACAAAGCACGTCGAGCAGCTCGCAGCAGTAACTATGACTCTCTTAAGGTAGCCAAATGCCTCGTCACTCGGCGAAATTTATTTGAAAGCTCGAGGATATCGTCATTGAAGTAACTCAGACAACGGTAACATGGACAGGTGGTGGCATATCGCTTCTGCAGGACTGACCACAGTACGAATTAAAGAGAGGAAAGATTCATAGAAGGGGGAGCAGCTGGCTGCAGTAACTATGACTCCCTTAAGGTAGCCAAATGCCTCGTCATCCGGCGAGGTACATTTGCTAACTCGAAGGACTCGTAGTGGGAGTAACAGTGACGACGTTAACGTGGACATATAGTGGCACATCGGTTCTGTAGAACAGCCATAGCAAGAAGGATAGAGAGAAAGGGCTTAGAAAAGTGGGAGCAACAGGCTGGAGTACTATGTCTCTCTTAAGGTAGTCAAATGCCTCGTCACCATGTGAAACTTTTTTTGAAAACTCGAGGATATCTTCGTTAAGGTACCTCTGACAACGTTAAGGGTTACATGTAATGGCATATTGCTCCTGCAGGACTGACCACAGTAATAATTAAATAGTGGACAGATACAAAGCACGTCGAGCAGCTCGCAGCAGTAACTATGACTCTCTTAAGGTAGCCAAATGCCTCGTCACTCGGCGAAATTTATTTGAAAGCTCGAGGATATCGTCATTGAAGTAACTCAGACAACGGTAACATGGACAGGTGGTGGCATATCGCTTCTGCAGGACTGACCACAGTACGAATTAAAGAGAGGAAAGATTCAAAGAAGGGGGAGCAGCTGGCTGCAGTAACTATGACTCCCTTAAGGTAGCCAAATGCCTCGTCATCCGGCGAGGTACATTTGCTAACTCGAAGGACTCGTAGTGGGAGTAACAGTGACGACGTTAACGTGGACATATAGTGGCACATCGGTTCTGTAGAACAGCCATAGCAAGAAGGATAGAGAGAAAGGGCTTAGAAAAGTGGGAGCAACAGGCTGGAGTACTATGTCTCTCTTAAGGTAGTCAAATGCCTCGTCACCATGTGAAACTTTTTTTGAAAACTCGAGGATATCTTCGTTAAGGTACCTCTGACAACGTTAAGGGTTACATGTAATGGCATATTGCTCCTGCAGGACTGACCACAGTAATAATTAAATAGTGGACAGATACAAAGCACGTCGAGCAGCTCGCAGCAGTAACTATGACTCTCTTAAGGTAGCCAAATGCCTCGTCACTCGGCGAAATTTATTTGAAAGCTCGAGGATATCGTCATTGAAGTAACTCAGACAACGGTAACATGGACAGGTGGTGGCATATCGCTTCTGCAGGACTGACCACAGTACGAATTAAAGAGAGGAAAGATTCAAAGAAGGGGGAGCAGCTGGCTGCAGTAACTATTACTCCCTTAAGGTAGCCAAATGCCTCGTCATCCGGCGAGGTACATTTGCTAACTCGAGAGACTCGTAGTGGGAGTAACAGTGACGACGTTAACGTGGACATATAGTGGCACATCGGTTCTGTAGAACAGCCATAGCAAGAAGGATAGAGAGAAAGGGCTTAGAAAAGTGGGAGCAACAGGCTGGAGTACTATGTCTCTCTTAAGGTAGCCAAATGCCTCGTCACCATGTGAAACTTTTTTTGAAAACTCGAGGATATCTTCGTTAAGGTACCTCTGACAACGTTAAGGGTTACATGTAATGGCATATTGCTCCTGCAGGACTGACCACAGTAATAATTAAATAGTGGACAGATACAAAGCACGTCGAGCAGCTCGCAGCAGTAACTATGACTCTCTTAAGGTAGCCAAATGCCTCGTCACTCGGCGAAATTTATTTGAAAGCTCGAGGATATCGTCATTGAAGTAACTCAGACAACGGTAACATGGACAGGTGGTGGCATATCGCTTCTGCAGGACTGACCACAGTACGAATTAAAGAGAGGAAAGATTCAAAGAAGGGGGAGCAGCTGGCTGCAGTAACTATGACTCCCATAAGGTAGCCAAATGCCTCGTCATCCGGCGAGGTACATTTGCTAACTCGAGAGACTCGTAGTGGGAGTAACAGTGACGACGTTAACGTGGACATATAGTGGCACATCGGTTCTGTAGAACAGCCATAGCAAGAAGGATAGAGAGAAAGGGCTTAGAAAAGTGGGAGCAACAGGCTGGAGTACTATGTCTCTCTTAAGGTAGTCAAATGCCTCGTCACCATGTGAAATTTTTTTTGAAAACTCGAGGATATCTTCGTTAAGGTACCTCTGACAACGTTAAGGGTTACATGTAATGGCATATTGCTCCTGCAGGACTGACCACAGTAATAATTAAATAGTGGACAGATACAAAGTACGTCGAGCAGCTGGCAGCAGTAACTATGACTCTCTTAAGGTAGCCAAATGCCTCGTCACTCGCGAAATTTATTTGAAAGCTCGAGGATATCGTCATTGAAGTAACTCAGACAACGGTAACATGGACAGGTGGTGGCATATCGCTTCTGCAGGACTGACCACAGTACGAATTAAAGAGAGGAAAGATTCAAAGAAGGGGGAGCAGCTGGCTGCAGTAACTATGACTCCCATAAGGTAGCCAAATGCCTCGTCATCCGGCGAGGTACATTTGCTAACTCGAGAGACTCGTAGTGGGAGTAACAGTGACGACGTTAACGTGGACATATAGTGGCACATCGGTTCTGTAGAACAGCCATAGCAAGAAGGATAGAGAGAAAGGGCTTAGAAAAGTGGGAGCAACAGGCTGGAGTACTATGTCTCTCTTAAGGTAGCCAAATGCCTCGTCACCATGTGAAATTTTTTTTGAAAACTCGAGGATATCTTCGTTAAGGTACCTCTGACAACGTTAAGGGTTACATGTAATGGCATATTGCTCCTGCAGGACTGACCACAGTAATAATTAAATAGTGGACAGATACAAAGCACGTCGAGCAGCTCGCAGCAGTAACTATGACTCTCTTAAGGTAGCCAAATGCCTCGTCACTCGGCGAAATTTATTTGAAAGCTCGAGGATATCGTCATTGAAGTAACTCAGACAACGGTAACATGGACAGGTGGTGGCATATCGCTTCTGCAGGACTGACCACAGTACGAATTAAAGAGAGGAAAGATTCAAAGAAGGGGGAGCAGCTGGCTGCAGTAACTATGACTCCCTTAAGGTAGCCAAATGCCTCGTCATCCGGCGAGGTACATTTGCTAACTCGAGAGACTCGTAGTGGGAGTAACAGTGACGACGTTAACGTGGACATATAGTGGCACATCGGTTCTGTAGAACAGCCATAGCAAGAAGGATAGAGAGAAAGGGCTTAGAAAAGTGGGAGCAACAGGCTGGAGTACTATGTCTCTCTTAAGGTAGTCAAATGCCTCGTCACCATGTGAAACTTTTTTTGAAAACTCGAGGATATCTTCGTTAAGGTACCTCTGACAACGTTAAGGGTTACATGTAATGGCATATTGCTCCTGCAGGACTGACCACAGTAATAATTAAATAGTGGACAGATACAAAGCACGTCGAGCAGCTCGCAGCAGTAACTATGACTCTCTTAAGGTAGCCAAATGCCTCGTCACTCGGCGAAATTTATTTGAAAGCTCGAGGATATCGTCATTGAAGTAACTCAGACAACGGTAACATGGACAGGTGGTGGCATATCGCTTCTGCAGGACTGACCACAGTACGAATTAAAGAGAGGAAAGATTCAAAGAAGGGGGAGCAGCTGGCTGCAGTAACTATGACTCCCTTAAGGTAGCCAAATGCCTCGTCATCCGGCGAGGTACATTTGCTAACTCGAGAGACTCGTAGTGGGAGTAACAGTGACGACGTTAACGTGGACATATAGTGGCACATCGGTTCTGTAGAACAGCCATAGCAAGAAGGATAGAGAGAAAGGGCTTAGAAAAGTGGGAGCAACAGGCTGGAGTACTATGTCTCTCTTAAGGTAGTCAAATGCCTCGTCACCATGTGAAACTTTTTTTGAAAACTCGAGGATATCTTCGTTAAGGTACCTCTGACAACGTTAAGGGTTACATGTAATGGCATATTGCTCCTGCAGGACTGACCACAGTAATAATTAAATAGTGGACAGATACAAAGCACGTCGAGCAGCTCGCAGCAGTAACTATGACTCTCTTAAGGTAGCCAAATGCCTCGTCACTCGACGAAATTTATTTGAAAGCTCGAGGATATCGTCATTGAAGTAACTCAGACAACGGTAACATGGACAGGTGGTGGCATATCGCTTCTGCAGGACTGACCACAGTACGAATTAAAGAGAGGAAAGATTCAAAGAAGGGGGAGCAGCTGGCTGCAGTAACTATAACTCCCTTAAGGTAGCCAAATGCCTCGTCATCCGGCGAGGTACATTTGCTAACTCGAGAGACTCGTAGTGGGAGTAACAGTGACGACGTTAACGTGGACATATAGTGGCACATCGGTTCTGTAGAACAGCCATAGCAAGAAGGATAGAGAGAAAGGGCTTAGAAAAGTGGGAGCAACAGGCTGGAGTACTATGTCTCTCTTAAGGTAGCCAAATGCCTCGTCACCATGTGAAACTTTTTTTGAAAACTCGAGGATATCTTCGTTAAGGTACCTCTGACAACGTTAAGGGTTACATGTAATGGCATATTGCTCCTGCAGGACTGACCACAGTAATAATTAAATAGTGGACAGATACAAAGTACGTCGAGCAGCTGGCAGCAGTAACTATGACTCTCTTAAGGTAGCCAAATGCCTCGTCACTCGCGAAATTTATTTGAAAGCTCGAGGATATCGTCATTGAAGTAACTCAGACAACGGTAACATGGACAGGTGGTGGCATATCGCTTCTGCAGGACTGACCACAGTACGAATTAAAGAGAGGAAAGATTCAAAGAAGGGGGAGCAGCTGGCTGCAGTAACTATGACTCCCATAAGGTAGCCAAATGCCTCGTCATCCGGCGAGGTACATTTGCTAACTCGAGAGACTCGTAGTGGGAGTAACAGTGACGACGTTAACGTGGACATATAGTGGCACATCGGTTCTGTAGAACAGCCATAGCAAGAAGGATAGAGAGAAAGGGCTTAGAAAAGTGGGAGCAACAGGCTGGAGTACTATTTCTCTCTTAAGGTAGTCAAATGCCTCGTCACCATGTGAAACTTTTTTTGAAAACTCGAGGATATCTTCGTTAAGGTACCTCTGACAACGTTAAGGGTTACATGTAATGGCATATTGCTCCTGCAGGACTGACCACAGTAATAATTAAATAGTGGACAGATACAAAGCACGTCGAGCAGCTCGCAGCAGTAACTATGACTCTCTTAAGGTAGCCAAATGCCTCGTCACTCGGCGAAATTTATTTGAAAGCTCGAGGATATCGTCATTGAAGTAACTCAGACAACGGTAACATGGACAGGTGGTGGCATATCGCTTCTGCAGGACTGACCACAGTACGAATTAAAGAGAGGAAAGATTCAAAGAAGGGGGAGCAGCTGGCTGCAGTAACTATGACTCCCTTAAGGTAGCCAAATGCCTCGTCATCCGGCGAGGTACATTTGCTAACTCGAGAGACTCGTAGTGGGAGTAACAGTGACGACGTTAACGTGGACATATAGTGGCACATCGGTTCTGTAGAACAGCCATAGCAAGAAGGATAGAGAGAAAGGGCTTAGAAAAGTGGGAGCAACAGGCTGGAGTACTATGTCTCTCTTAAGGTAGTCAAATGCCTCGTCACCATGTGAAACTTTTTTTGAAAACTCGAGGATATCTTCGTTAAGGTACCTCTGACAACGTTAAGGGTTACATGTAATGGCATATTGCTCCTGCAGGACTGACCACAGTAATAATTAAATAGTGGACAGATACAAAGCACGTCGAGCAGCTCGCAGCAGTAACTATGACTCTCTTAAGGTAGCCAAATGCCTCGTCACTCGGCGAAATTTATTTGAAAGCTCGAGGATATCGTCATTGAAGTAACTCAGACAACGGTAACATGGACAGGTGGTGGCATATCGCTTCTGCAGGACTGACCACAGTACGAATTAAAGAGAGGAAAGATTCATAGAAGGGGGAGCAGCTGGCTGCAGTAACTATGACTCCCTTAAGGTAGCCAAATGCCTCGTCATCCGGCGAGGTACATTTGCTAACTCGAAGGACTCGTAGTGGGAGTAACAGTGACGACGTTAACGTGGACATATAGTGGCACATCGGTTCTGTAGAACAGCCATAGCAAGAAGGATAGAGAGAAAGGGCTTAGAAAAGTGGGAGCAACAGGCTGGAGTACTATGTCTCTCTTAAGGTAGTCAAATGCCTCGTCACCATGTGAAACTTTTTTTGAAAACTCGAGGATATCTTCGTTAAGGTACCTCTGACAACGTTAAGGGTTACATGTAATGGCATATTGCTCCTGCAGGACTGACCACAGTAATAATTAAATAGTGGACAGATACAAAGCACGTCGAGCAGCTCGCAGCAGTAACTATGACTCTCTTAAGGTAGCCAAATGCCTCGTCACTCGGCGAAATTTATTTGAAAGCTCGAGGATATCGTCATTGAAGTAACTCAGACAACGGTAACATGGACAGGTGGTGGCATATCGCTTCTGCAGGACTGACCACAGTACGAATTAAAGAGAGGAAAGATTCAAAGAAGGGGGAGCAGCTGGCTGCAGTAACTATGACTCCCTTAAGGTAGCCAAATGCCTCGTCATCCGGCGAGGTACATTTGCTAACTCGAAGGACTCGTAGTGGGAGTAACAGTGACGACGTTAACGTGGACATATAGTGGCACATCGGTTCTGTAGAACAGCCATAGCAAGAAGGATAGAGAGAAAGGGCTTAGAAAAGTGGGAGCAACAGGCTGGAGTACTATGTCTCTCTTAAGGTAGTCAAATGCCTCGTCACCATGTGAAACTTTTTTTGAAAACTCGAGGATATCTTCGTTAAGGTACCTCTGACAACGTTAAGGGTTACATGTAATGGCATATTGCTCCTGCAGGACTGACCACAGTAATAATTGAATAGTGGACAGATACAAAGCACGTCGAGCAGCTCGCAGCAGTAACTATGACTCTCTTAAGGTAGCCAAATGCCTCGTCACTCGGCGAAATTTATTTGAAAGCTCGAGGATATCGTCATTGAAGTAACTCAGACAACGGTAACATGGACAGGTGGTGGCATATCGCTTCTGCAGGACTGACCACAGTACGAATTAAAGAGAGGAAAGATTCAAAGAAGGGGGAGCAGCTGGCTGCAGTAACTATTACTCCCTTAAGGTAGCCAAATGCCTCGTCATCCGGCGAGGTACATTTGCTAACTCGAGAGACTCGTAGTGGGAGTAACAGTGACGACGTTAACGTGGACATATAGTGGCACATCGGTTCTGTAGAACAGCCATAGCAAGAAGGATAGAGAGAAAGGGCTTAGAAAAGTGGGAGCAACAGGCTGGAGTACTATGTCTCTCTTAAGGTAGCCAAATGCCTCGTCACCATGTGAAACTTTTTTTGAAAACTCGAGGATATCTTCGTTAAGGTACCTCTGACAACGTTAAGGGTTACATGTAATGGCATATTGCTCCTGCAGGACTGACCACAGTAATAATTAAATAGTGGACAGATACAAAGCACGTCGAGCAGCTCGCAGCAGTAACTATGACTCTCTTAAGGTAGCCAAATGCCTCGTCACTCGGCGAAATTTATTTGAAAGCTCGAGGATATCGTCATTGAAGTAACTCAGACAACGGTAACATGGACAGGTGGTGGCATATCGCTTCTGCAGGACTGACCACAGTACGAATTAAAGAGAGGAAAGATTCAAAGAAGGGGGAGCAGCTGGCTGCAGTAACTATGACTCCCATAAGGTAGCCAAATGCCTCGTCATCCGGCGAGGTACATTTGCTAACTCGAGAGACTCGTAGTGGGAGTAACAGTGACGACGTTAACGTGGACATATAGTGGCACATCGGTTCTGTAGAACAGCCATAGCAAGAATGATAGAGAGAAAGGGCTTAGAAAAGTGGGAGCAACAGGCTGGAGTACTATGTCTCTCTTAAGGTAGTCAAATGCCTCGTCACCATGTGAAATTTTTTTTGAAAACTCGAGGATATCTTCGTTAAGGTACCTCTGACAACGTTAAGGGTTACATGTAATGGCATATTGCTCCTGCAGGACTGACCACAGTAATAATTAAATAGTGGACAGATACAAAGTACGTCGAGCAGCTGGCAGCAGTAACTATGACTCTCTTAAGGTAGCCAAATGCCTCGTCACTCGCGAAATTTATTTGAAAGCTCGAGGATATCGTCATTGAAGTAACTCAGACAACGGTAACATGGACAGGTGGTGGCATATCGCTTCTGCAGGACTGACCACAGTACGAATTAAAGAGAGGAAAGATTCAAAGAAGGGGGAGCAGCTGGCTGCAGTAACTATGACTCCCATAAGGTAGCCAAATGCCTCGTCATCCGGCGAGGTACATTTGCTAACTCGAGAGACTCGTAGTGGGAGTAACAGTGACGACGTTAACGTGGACATATAGTGGCACATCGGTTCTGTAGAACAGCCATAGCAAGAAGGATAGAGAGAAAGGGCTTAGAAAAGTGGGAGCAACAGGCTGGAGTACTATGTCTCTCTTAAGGTAGCCAAATGCCTCGTCACCATGTGAAATTTTTTTTGAAAACTCGAGGATATCTTCGTTAAGGTACCTCTGACAACGTTAAGGGTTACATGTAATGGCATATTGCTCCTGCAGGACTGACCACAGTAATAATTAAATAGTGGACAGATACAAAGCACGTCGAGCAGCTCGCAGCAGTAACTATGACTCTCTTAAGGTAGCCAAATGCCTCGTCACTCGGCGAAATTTATTTGAAAGCTCGAGGATATCGTCATTGAAGTAACTCAGACAACGGTAACATGGACAGGTGGTGGCATATCGCTTCTGCAGGACTGACCACAGTACGAATTAAAGAGAGGAAAGATTCAAAGAAGGGGGAGCAGCTGGCTGCAGTAACTATGACTCCCTTAAGGTAGCCAAATGCCTCGTCATCCGGCGAGGTACATTTGCTAACTCGAGAGACTCGTAGTGGGAGTAACAGTGACGACGTTAACGTGGACATATAGTGGCACATCGGTTCTGTAGAACAGCCATAGCAAGAAGGATAGAGAGAAAGGGCTTAGAAAAGTGGGAGCAACAGGCTGGAGTACTATGTCTCTCTTAAGGTAGTCAAATGCCTCGTCACCATGTGAAACTTTTTTTGAAAACTCGAGGATATCTTCGTTAAGGTACCTCTGACAACGTTAAGGGTTACATGTAATGGCATATTGCTCCTGCAGGACTGACCACAGTAATAATTAAATAGTGGACAGATACAAAGCACGTCGAGCAGCTCGCAGCAGTAACTATGACTCTCTTAAGGTAGCCAAATGCCTCGTCACTCGGCGAAATTTATTTGAAAGCTCGAGGATATCGTCATTGAAGTAACTCAGACAACGGTAACATGGACAGGTGGTGGCATATCGCTTCTGCAGGACTGACCACAGTACGAATTAAAGAGAGGAAAGATTCAAAGAAGGGGGAGCAGCTGGCTGCAGTAACTATGACTCCCTTAAGGTAGCCAAATGCCTCGTCATCCGGCGAGGTACATTTGCTAACTCGAAGGACTCGTAGTGGGAGTAACAGTGACGACGTTAACGTGGACATATAGTGGCACATCGGTTCTGTAGAACAGCCATAGCAAGAAGGATAGAGAGAAAGGGCTTAGAAAAGTGGGAGCAACAGGCTGGAGTACTATGTCTCTCTTAAGGTAGTCAAATGCCTCGTCACCATGTGAAACTTTTTTTGAAAACTCGAGGATATCTTCGTTAAGGTACCTCTGACAACGTTAAGGGTTACATGTAATGGCATATTGCTCCTGCAGGACTGACCACAGTAATAATTGAATAGTGGACAGATACAAAGCACGTCGAGCAGCTCGCAGCAGTAACTATGACTCTCTTAAGGTAGCCAAATGCCTCGTCACTCGGCGAAATTTATTTGAAAGCTCGAGGATATCGTCATTGAAGTAACTCAGACAACGGTAACATGGACAGGTGGTGGCATATCGCTTCTGCAGGACTGACCACAGTACGAATTAAAGAGAGGAAAGATTCAAAGAAGGGGGAGCAGCTGGCTGCAGTAACTATTACTCCCTTAAGGTAGCCAAATGCCTCGTCATCCGGCGAGGTACATTTGCTAACTCGAGAGACTCGTAGTGGGAGTAACAGTGACGACGTTAACGTGGACATATAGTGGCACATCGGTTCTGTAGAACAGCCATAGCAAGAAGGATAGAGAGAAAGGGCTTAGAAAAGTGGGAGCAACAGGCTGGAGTACTATGTCTCTCTTAAGGTAGCCAAATGCCTCGTCACCATGTGAAACTTTTTTTGAAAACTCGAGGATATCTTCGTTAAGGTACCTCTGACAACGTTAAGGGTTACATGTAATGGCATATTGCTCCTGCAGGACTGACCACAGTAATAATTAAATAGTGGACAGATACAAAGCACGTCGAGCAGCTCGCAGCAGTAACTATGACTCTCTTAAGGTAGCCAAATGCCTCGTCACTCGGCGAAATTTATTTGAAAGCTCGAGGATATCGTCATTGAAGTAACTCAGACAACGGTAACATGGACAGGTGGTGGCATATCGCTTCTGCAGGACTGACCACAGTACGAATTAAAGAGAGGAAAGATTCAAAGAAGGGGGAGCAGCTGGCTGCAGTAACTATGACTCCCATAAGGTAGCCAAATGCCTCGTCATCCGGCGAGGTACATTTGCTAACTCGAGAGACTCGTAGTGGGAGTAACAGTGACGACGTTAACGTGGACATATAGTGGCACATCGGTTCTGTAGAACAGCCATAGCAAGAATGATAGAGAGAAAGGGCTTAGAAAAGTGGGAGCAACAGGCTGGAGTACTATGTCTCTCTTAAGGTAGTCAAATGCCTCGTCACCATGTGAAATTTTTTTTGAAAACTCGAGGATATCTTCGTTAAGGTACCTCTGACAACGTTAAGGGTTACATGTAATGGCATATTGCTCCTGCAGGACTGACCACAGTAATAATTAAATAGTGGACAGATACAAAGTACGTCGAGCAGCTGGCAGCAGTAACTATGACTCTCTTAAGGTAGCCAAATGCCTCGTCACTCGCGAAATTTATTTGAAAGCTCGAGGATATCGTCATTGAAGTAACTCAGACAACGGTAACATGGACAGGTGGTGGCATATCGCTTCTGCAGGACTGACCACAGTACGAATTAAAGAGAGGAAAGATTCAAAGAAGGGGGAGCAGCTGGCTGCAGTAACTATGACTCCCATAAGGTAGCCAAATGCCTCGTCATCCGGCGAGGTACATTTGCTAACTCGAGAGACTCGTAGTGGGAGTAACAGTGACGACGTTAACGTGGACATATAGTGGCACATCGGTTCTGTAGAACAGCCATAGCAAGAAGGATAGAGAGAAAGGGCTTAGAAAAGTGGGAGCAACAGGCTGGAGTACTATGTCTCTCTTAAGGTAGCCAAATGCCTCGTCACCATGTGAAATTTTTTTTGAAAACTCGAGGATATCTTCGTTAAGGTACCTCTGACAACGTTAAGGGTTACATGTAATGGCATATTGCTCCTGCAGGACTGACCACAGTAATAATTAAATAGTGGACAGATACAAAGCACGTCGAGCAGCTCGCAGCAGTAACTATGACTCTCTTAAGGTAGCCAAATGCCTCGTCACTCGGCGAAATTTATTTGAAAGCTCGAGGATATCGTCATTGAAGTAACTCAGACAACGGTAACATGGACAGGTGGTGGCATATCGCTTCTGCAGGACTGACCACAGTACGAATTAAAGAGAGGAAAGATTCAAAGAAGGGGGAGCAGCTGGCTGCAGTAACTATGACTCCCTTAAGGTAGCCAAATGCCTCGTCATCCGGCGAGGTACATTTGCTAACTCGAGAGACTCGTAGTGGGAGTAACAGTGACGACGTTAACGTGGACATATAGTGGCACATCGGTTCTGTAGAACAGCCATAGCAAGAAGGATAGAGAGAAAGGGCTTAGAAAAGTGGGAGCAACAGGCTGGAGTACTATGTCTCTCTTAAGGTAGTCAAATGCCTCGTCACCATGTGAAACTTTTTTTGAAAACTCGAGGATATCTTCGTTAAGGTACCTCTGACAACGTTAAGGGTTACATGTAATGGCATATTGCTCCTGCAGGACTGACCACAGTAATAATTAAATAGTGGACAGATACAAAGCACGTCGAGCAGCTCGCAGCAGTAACTATGACTCTCTTAAGGTAGCCAAATGCCTCGTCACTCGGCGAAATTTATTTGAAAGCTCGAGGATATCGTCATTGAAGTAACTCAGACAACGGTAACATGGACAGGTGGTGGCATATCGCTTCTGCAGGACTGACCACAGTACGAATTAAAGAGAGGAAAGATTCAAAGAAGGGGGAGCAGCTGGCTGCAGTAACTATGACTCCCTTAAGGTAGCCAAATGCCTCGTCATCCGGCGAGGTACATTTGCTAACTCGAGAGACTCGTAGTGGGAGTAACAGTGACGACGTTAACGTGGACATATAGTGGCACATCGGTTCTGTAGAACAGCCATAGCAAGAAGGATAGAGAGAAAGGGCTTAGAAAAGTGGGAGCAACAGGCTGGAGTACTATGTCTCTCTTAAGGTAGTCAAATGCCTCGTCACCATGTGAAACTTTTTTTGAAAACTCGAGGATATCTTCGTTAAGGTACCTCTGACAACGTTAAGGGTTACATGTAATGGCATATTGCTCCTGCAGGACTGACCACAGTAATAATTAAATAGTGGACAGATACAAAGCACGTCGAGCAGCTCGCAGCAGTAACTATGACTCTCTTAAGGTAGCCAAATGCCTCGTCACTCGACGAAATTTATTTGAAAGCTCGAGGATATCGTCATTGAAGTAACTCAGACCATATCGCTTCTGCAGGACTGACCACAGTACGAATTAAAGAGAGGAAAGATTCAAAGAAGGGGGGAGCAGCTGGCTGCAGTAACTATAACTCCCTTAAGGTAGCCAAATGCCTCGTCATCCGGCGAAGGTACATTTGCTAACTCGAAGAGACTCGTAGTGGGAGTAACAGTGACGACGTTAACGTGGACATATAGTGGCACATCGGTTCTGTAGAACAGCCATAGCAAGAAGGATAGAGAGAAAGGGCTTAGAAAAGTGGGAGCAACAGGCTGGAGTACTATGTCTCTCTTAAGGTAGCCAAATGCCTCGTCACCATGTGAAACTTTTTTTGAAAACTCGAGGATATCTTCGTTAAGGTACCTCTGACAACGTTAAGGGTTACATGTAATGGCATAATTGCTCCTGCAGGACTGACCACAGTAATAATTAAATAGTGGACAGATACAAAGTACGTCGAGCAGCTGGCAGCAGTAACTATGACTCTCTTAAGGTAGCCAAATGCCTCGTCACTCGCGAAATTTATTTGAAAGCTCGAGGATATCGTCATTGAAGTAACTCAGACAACGGTAACATGGACAGGTGTGTGGCATATCGCTTCTGCAGGACTGACCACAGTACGAATTAAAGGAGAGGAAAGATTCAAAGAAGGGGGAGCAGCTGGCTGCAGTAACTATGACTCCCATAAGGTAGCCAAATGCTCGTCATCCGGCGAGGTACATTGCTAACTCGAGAGACTCGTAGTGGGAGTAACAGTGACGACGTTAACGTGGACATATAGTGGCACATCGGTTCTGTAGAACAGCCATTAGCAAGAAGGATAGAGAGAAAGGGCTTAGAAAAGTGGGAGCAACAGGCTGGAGTACTATGTCTCTCTAAGGTAGTCAAATGCCTCGTCACCATGTGAAACTTTTTTTGAAAACTCGAGGATATCTTCGTTAAGGTACCTCTGACAACGTTAAGGGTTACATGTAATGGCATATTGCTCCTGCAGGACTGACCACAGTAATAATTAAATAGTGGGACAGATACAAAGCACGTCGAGCAGCTCGCAGCAGTAACTATGACTCTCTTAAGGTAGCCAAATGCCTCGTCACTCGGCGAAATTTATTTGAAAGCTCGAGGATATCGTCATTGAAGTAACTCAGACAACGGTAACATGGACAGGTGGTGGCATATCGCTTCTGCAGGACTGACCACAGTACGAATTAAAGAGAGGAAAGATTCAAAGAAGGGGGAGCAGCTGGCTGCAGTAACTATGACTCCCTTAAGGTAGCCCAAATGCCTCGTCCATCGCGCGAGGTACATTTGCTAACTCGAGAGGACTCGTAGTGGGAGTAACAGTGACGACGTTAACGTGGACATATAGTGGCACATCGGTTCTGTAGAACAGCCATAGCAAGAAGGATAGAGAGAAAGGGCTTAGAAAAGTGGGAGCAACAGGCTGGAGTACTATGTCTCTCTTAAGGTAGCCAAATGCCTCGTCACCATGTGAAACTTTTTTTGAAAACTTCGAGGATATCTTCGTTAAGGTACCTCTGACAACGTTAAGGGTTACATGTAATGGCATATTGCTCCTGCAGGACCTGACCACAGTAATAATTAAATAGTGGACAGATACAAAGCACGTCGAGCAGCTCGCAGCAGTAACTATGACTCTCTTAAGGTAGCCAAATGCCTCGTCACTCGGCGAAATTTATTTGAAAGCTCGAGGATATCGTCATTGAAGTAACTCAGACAACGGTAACATGGACAGGTGGTGGCCATATCGCTTCTGCAGGACCTGACCACAGTACGAATTAAAGAGAGGAAAGATTCAAAGAAGGGGGAGCAGCTGGCTGCAGTAACTATGACTCCCCATAAGGTAGCCAAATGCCTCGTCATCCGGCGAGGTACATTTGCTAACTCGAGAGACTCGTAGTGGGAGTAACAGTGACGACGTTAACGTGGACATATAGTGGCACATCGGTTCTGTAGAACAGCCATAGCAAGAATGATAGAGAGAAAGGGCTTAGAAAAGTGGGAGCAACAGGCTGGAGTACTATGTCTCTCTTAAGGTAGCCAAATGCCTCGTCACCATGTGAAATTTTTTTTGAAAAACTCGAGGATATCTTCGTTAAGGTACCTCTGACAAACGTTAAGGGTTACATGTATTGGCATATTGCTCCTGCAGGACTGACCACAGTAATAATTAAATAGTGGACAGATACAAAGCACGTCGAGCAGCTCGCAGCAGTAACTATGACTCTCTTAGGTAGCCAAATGCCTCGTCACTCGCGAAATTTATTTGAAAGCTCGAGGATATCGTCATTGAAGTAACTCAGACAACGGTAACATGGACAGGTGGTGGCATATCGCTTCTGCAGGACTGACCACAGTACGAATTAAAGAGAGGAAAGATTCAAAGAAGGGGGAGCAGCTGGCTGCAGTAACTATGACTCCCTTAAGGTAGCCAAATGCCTCGTCATCCGGCGAGGTACATTTGCTAACTCGAGAGACTCGTAGTGGGAGTAACAGTGACGACGTTAACGTGGACATATAGTGGCACATCGGTTCTGTAGAACAGCCATAGCAAGAAGGATAGAGAGAAAGGGCTTAGAAAAGTGGGAGCAACAGGCTGGAGTACTATGTCTCCTCTTAAGGTAGTCAAATGCCTCGTCACCATGTGAAACTTTTTTTGAAAACTCGAGGATATCTTCGTTAAGGTACCTCTGACAACCGTTAAGGGTTACATGTAATGCATATTGCTCCTGCAGGACTGACCACAGTAATAATTAAATAGTGGACAGATACAAAGCACGTCGAGCAGCTCGCAGCAGTAACTATGACTCTCTTAAGGTAGCCAAATGCCTCGTCACTCGGCGAAATTTATTTGAAAGCTCGAGGATATCGTCAATTGAAGTAACTCAGACAACGGTAACATGGACAGGTGGTGGCATATCGCTTCTGCAGGACTGACCACAGTACGAATTAAAGAGAGAAAGATTCAAAGAAGGGGGAGCAGCTGGCTGCAGTAACTATGACTCCCTTAAGGTAGCCAAATGCCTCGTCATCCGGCGAGGTACATTTGCTAACTCGAGAGACTCGTAGTGGGAGTAACAGTGACGACGTTAACGTGGACATATAGTGGCACATCGGTTCTGTAGAACAGCCATAGCAAGAAGGATAGAGAGAAAGGGCTTAGAAAAGTGGGAGCAACAGGCTGGAGTACTATGTCTCTCTTAAGGTAGTCAAATGCCTCGTCACCATGTGAAACTTTTTTTGAAAACTCGAGGATATCTTCGTTAAGGTACCTCTGACAACGTTAAGGGTTACATGTAATGGCATATTGCTCCTGCAGGACTGACCACAGTAATAATTAAATAGTGGACAGATACAAAGCACGTCGAGCAGCTCGCAGCAGTAACTATGACTCTCTTAAGGTAGCCAAATGCCTCGTCACTCGACGAAATTTATTTGAAAGCTCGAGGATATCGTCATTGAAGTAACTCAGACAACGGTAACATGGACAGGTGGTGGCATATCGCTTCTGCAGGACTGACCACAGTACGAATTAAAGAGAGGAAAGATTCAAAGAAGGGGGAGCAGCTGGCTGCAGTAACTATAACTCCCTTAGAGGTAGCCAAATGCCTCGTCATCCGGCGAGGTACATTTGCTAACTCGAGAGACTCGTAGTGGGAGTAACCAGTGACGACGTTAACGTGGACATATAGTGGCACATCGGTTCTGTAGAACAGCCATAGCAAGAAGGATAGAGAGAAAGGGCTTAGAAAAGTGGGAGCAACAGGCTGGAGTACTATGTCTCTCTTAAGGTAGCCAAATGCTCCGTCACCCATGTGAAACTTTTTTTGAAAACTCGAGGATATCTTCGTTAAGGTACCTCTGACAACGTTAAGGGTTACATGTAATGGCATATTGCTCCTGCAGGACTGACCACAGTAATAATTAAATAGTGGACAGATACAAAGTACGTCGAGCAGCTGGCAGCAGTAACTATGACTCTCTTAAGGTAGCCAAATGCCTCGTCACTCGCGAAATTTATTTGAAAGCTCGAGGATATCGTCATTGAAGTAACTCAGACAACGGTAACATGGACAGGTGGTGGCATATCGCTTCTGCAGGGACTGACCACAGTACGAATTAAAGAGAGGAAAGATTCAAAGAAGGGGGAGGCAGCTGGCTGCAGTAACTATGACTCCCCATAAGGTAGCCAAATGCCTCGTCATCCGGCGAGGTACATTTGCTAACTCGAGAGACTCGTAGTGGGAGTAACAGTGACGACGTTAACGTGGACATATAGTGGCACATCGGTTCTGTAGAACAGCCATAGCAAGAAGGATAGAGAGAAAGGGCTTAGAAAAGTGGGAGCAACAGGCTGGAGTACTATGTCTCTCTTAAGGTAGTCAAATGCCTCGTCACCATGTGAAACTTTTTTTTGAAAACTCGAGGATATCTTCGTTAAGGTACCTCTGACAACGTTAAGGGTTACATGTAATGGCATATTGCTCCTGCAGGACTGACCACAGTAATAATTAAATAGTGGACAGATACAAAGCACGTCGAGCAGCTCGCAGCAGTAACTATGACTCTCTTAAGGTAGCCAAATTGCCTCGTCACTCGGCGAAATTTATTTGAAAGCTCGAGGATATCGTCATTGAAGTAACTCAGACAACGGTAACATGGACAGGTGGTGGCATATCGCTTCTGCAGGACTGACCACAGTACGAATTAAAGAGAGGAAAGATTCAAAGAAGGGGGAGCAGCTGGCTGCAGTAACTATGACTCCCTTAAGGTAGCCAAATGCCTCGTCATCCGGCGAGGTACATTTGCTAACTCGAGAGACTCGTAGTGGGAGTAACAGTGACGACGTTAACGTGGACATATAGTGGCACATCGGTTCTGTAGAACAGCCATAGCAAGAAGGATAGAGAGAAAGGGCTTAGAAAAGTGGGAGCAACAGGCTGGAGTACTATGTCTCTCTTAAGGTAGCCAAATGCCTCGTCACCATGTGAAACTTTTTTTGAAAACTCGAGGATATCTTCGTTAAGGTACCTCTGACAACGTTAAGGGTTACATGTAATGGCATATTGCTCCTGCAGGACTGACCACAGTAATAATTAAATAGTGGACAGATACAAAGCACGTCGAGCAGCTCGCAGCAGTAACTATGACTCTCTTAAGGTAGCCAAATGCCTCGTCACTCGGCGAAATTTATTTGAAAGCTCGAGGATATCGTCATTGAAGTAACTCAGACAACGGTAACATGGACAGGTGGTGGCATATCGCTTCTGCAGGACTGACCACAGTACGAATTAAAGAGAGGAAAGATTCAAAGAAGGGGGAGCAGCTGGCTGCAGTAACTATGACTCCCATAAGGTAGCCAAATGCCTCGTCATCCGGCGAGGTACATTTGCTAACTCGAGAGACTCGTAGTGGGAGTAACAGTGACGACGTTAACGTGGACATATAGTGGCACATCGGTTCTGTAGAACAGCCATAGCAAGAATGATAGAGAGAAAGGGCTTAGAAAAGTGGGAGCAACAGGCTGGAGTACTATGTCTCTCTTAAGGTAGCCAAATGCCTCGTCACCATGTGAAATTTTTTTTGAAAACTCGAGGATATCTTCGTTAAGGTACCTCTGACAACGTTAAGGGTTACATGTAATGGCATATTGCTCCTGCAGGGACTGACCACAGTAATAATTAAATAGTGGACAGATACAAAGTACGTCGAGCAGCTGGCAGCAGTAACTATGACTCTCTTAAGGTAGCCAAATGCCTCGTCACTCGCGAAATTTATTTGAAAGCTCGAGGATATCGTCATTGAAGTAACTCAGACAACGGTAACATTGACAGGTGGTGGCATATCGCTTCTGCAGGGACTGACCACAGTACGAATTAAAGAGAGGAAAGATTCAAAGAAGGGGGAGCAGCTGGCTGCAGTAACTATGACTCCCATAAGGTAGCCAAATGCCTCGTCATCCGGCGAGGTACATTTGCTAACTCGAGAGACTCGTAGTGGGAGTAACAGTGACGACGTTAACGTGGACATATAGTGGCACATCGGTTCTGTAGAACAGCCATAGCAAGAAGGATAGAGAGAAAGGGCTTAGAAAAGTGGGAGCAACAGGTGGAGTACTATGTCTCTCTTAAGGTAGTCAAATGCCTCGTCACCATGTGAAACTTTTTTTGAAAACTCGAGGATATCTTCGTTAAGGTACCTCTGACAACGTTAAGGGTTACATGTAATGGCATATTGCTCCTGCAGGACTGACCACAGTAATAATTAAATAGTGGACAGATACAAAGCACGTCGAGCAGCTCGCAGCAGTAACTATGACTCTCTTAAGGTAGCCAAATGCCTCGTCACTCGGCGAAATTTATTTGAAAGCTCGAGGATATCGTCATTGAAGTAACTCAGACAACGGTAACATGGACAGGTGGTGGCATATCGCTTCTGCAGGACTGACCACAGTACGAATTAAAGAGAGGAAAGATTCAAAGAAGGGGGAGCAGCTGGCTGCAGTAACTATGACTCCCTTAAGGTAGCCAAATGCCTCGTCATCCGGCGAGGTACATTTGCTAACTCGAAGGACTCGTAGTGGGAGTAACAGTGACGACGTTAACGTGGACATATAGTGGCACATCGGTTCTGTAGAACAGCCATAGCAAGAAGGATAGAGAGAAAGGGCTTAGAAAAGTGGGAGCAACAGGCTGGAGTACTATGTCTCTCTTAAGGTAGTCAAATGCCTCGTCACCATGTGAAACTTTTTTTGAAAACTCGAGGATATCTTCGTTAAGGTACCTCTGACAACGTTAAGGGTTACATGTAATGGCATATTGCTCCTGCAGGACTGACCACAGTAATAATTAAATAGTGGACAGATACAAAGCACGTCGAGCAGCTCGCAGCAGTAACTATGACTCTCTTAAGGTAGCCAAATGCCTCGTCACTCGGCGAAATTTATTTGAAAGCTCGAGGATATCGTCATTGAAGTAACTCAGACAACGGTAACATGGACAGGTGGTGGCATATCGCTTCTGCAGGACTGACCACAGTACGAATTAAAGAGAGGAAAGATTCAAAGAAGGGGGAGCAGCTGGCTGCAGTAACTATGACTCCCTTAAGGTAGCCAAATGCCTCGTCATCCGGCGAGGTACATTTGCTAACTCGAGAGACTCGTAGTGGGAGTAACAGTGACGACGTTAACGTGGACATATAGTGGCACATCGGTTCTGTAGAACAGCCATAGCAAGAAGGATAGAGAGAAAGGGCTTAGAAAAGTGGGAGCAACAGGCTGGAGTACTATGTCTCTCTTAAGGTAGCCAAATGCCTCGTCACCATGTGAAACTTTTTTTGAAAACTCGAGGATATCTTCGTTAAGGTACCTCTGACAACGTTAAGGGTTACATGTAATGGCATATTGCTCCTGCAGGACTGACCACAGTAATAATTAAATAGTGGACAGATACAAAGCACGTCGAGCAGCTCGCAGCAGTAACTATGACTCTCTTAAGGTAGCCAAATGCCTCGTCACTCGGCGAAATTTATTTGAAAGCTCGAGGATATCGTCATTGAAGTAACTCAGACAACGGTAACATGGACAGGTGGTGGCATATCGCTTCTGCAGGACTGACCACAGTACGAATTAAAGAGAGGAAAGATTCAAAGAAGGGGGAGCAGCTGGCTGCAGTAACTATGACTCCCTTAAGGTAGCCAAATGCCTCGTCATCCGGCGAGGTACATTTGCTAACTCGAGAGACTCGTAGTGGGAGTAACAGTGACGACGTTAACGTGGACATATAGTGGCACATCGGTTCTGTAGAACAGCCATAGCAAGAAGGATAGAGAGAAAGGGCTTAGAAAAGTGGGAGCAACAGGCTGGAGTACTATGTCTCTCTTAAGGTAGCCAAATGCCTCGTCACCATGTGAAACTTTTTTTGAAAACTCGAGGATATCTTCGTTAAGGTACCTCTGACAACGTTAAGGGTTACATGTAATGGCATATTGCTCCTGCAGGACTGACCACAGTAATAATTAAATAGTGGACAGATACAAAGCACGTCGAGCAGCTCGCAGCAGTAACTATGACTCTCTTAAGGTAGCCAAATGCCTCGTCACTCGGCGAAATTTATTTGAAAGCTCGAGGATATCGTCATTGAAGTAACTCAGACAACGGTAACATGGACAGGTGGTGGCATATCGCTTCTGCAGGACTGACCACAGTACGAATTAAAGAGAGGAAAGATTCAAAGAAGGGGGAGCAGCTGGCTGCAGTAACTATGACTCCCATAAGGTAGCCAAATGCCTCGTCATCCGGCGAGGTACATTTGCTAACTCGAGAGACTCGTAGTGGGAGTAACAGTGACGACGTTAACGTGGACATATAGTGGCACATCGGTTCTGTAGAACAGCCATAGCAAGAATGATAGAGAGAAAGGGCTTAGAAAAGTGGGAGCAACAGGCTGGAGTACTATGTCTCTCTTAAGGTAGCCAAATGCCTCGTCACCATGTGAAATTTTTTTTGAAAACTCGAGGATATCTTCGTTAAGGTACCTCTGACAACGTTAAGGGTTACATGTAATGGCATATTGCTCCTGCAGGACTGACCACAGTAATAATTAAATAGTGGACAGATACAAAGTACGTCGAGCAGCTGGCAGCAGTAACTATGACTCTCTTAAGGTAGCCAAATGCCTCGTCACTCGCGAAATTTATTTGAAAGCTCGAGGATATCGTCATTGAAGTAACTCAGACAACGGTAACATGGACAGGTGGTGGCATATCGCTTCTGCAGGACTGACCACAGTACGAATTAAAGAGAGGAAAGATTCAAAGAAGGGGGAGCAGCTGGCTGCAGTAACTATGACTCCCATAAGGTAGCCAAATGCCTCGTCATCCGGCGAGGTACATTTGCTAACTCGAGAGACTCGTAGTGGGAGTAACAGTGACGACGTTAACGTGGACATATAGTGGCACATCGGTTCTGTAGAACAGCCATAGCAAGAAGGATAGAGAGAAAGGGCTTAGAAAAGTGGGAGCAACAGGCTGGAGTACTATGTCTCTCTTAAGGTAGTCAAATGCCTCGTCACCATGTGAAACTTTTTTTGAAAACTCGAGGATATCTTCGTTAAGGTACCTCTGACAACGTTAAGGGTTACATGTAATGGCATATTGCTCCTGCAGGACTGACCACAGTAATAATTAAATAGTGGACAGATACAAAGCACGTCGAGCAGCTCGCAGCAGTAACTATGACTCTCTTAAGGTAGCCAAATGCCTCGTCACTCGGCGAAATTTATTTGAAAGCTCGAGGATATCGTCATTGAAGTAACTCAGACAACGGTAACATGGACAGGTGGTGGCATATCGCTTCTGCAGGACTGACCACAGTACGAATTAAAGAGAGGAAAGATTCAAAGAAGGGGGAGCAGCTGGCTGCAGTAACTATGACTCCCTTAAGGTAGCCAAATGCCTCGTCATCCGGCGAGGTACATTTGCTAACTCGAAGGACTCGTAGTGGGAGTAACAGTGACGACGTTAACGTGGACATATAGTGGCACATCGGTTCTGTAGAACAGCCATAGCAAGAAGGATAGAGAGAAAGGGCTTAGAAAAGTGGGAGCAACAGGCTGGAGTACTATGTCTCTCTTAAGGTAGTCAAATGCCTCGTCACCATGTGAAACTTTTTTTGAAAACTCGAGGATATCTTCGTTAAGGTACCTCTGACAACGTTAAGGGTTACATGTAATGGCATATTGCTCCTGCAGGACTGACCACAGTAATAATTAAATAGTGGACAGATACAAAGCACGTCGAGCAGCTCGCAGCAGTAACTATGACTCTCTTAAGGTAGCCAAATGCCTCGTCACTCGGCGAAATTTATTTGAAAGCTCGAGGATATCGTCATTGAAGTAACTCAGACAACGGTAACATGGACAGGTGGTGGCATATCGCTTCTGCAGGACTGACCACAGTACGAATTAAAGAGAGGAAAGATTCAAAGAAGGGGGAGCAGCTGGCTGCAGTAACTATGACTCCCTTAAGGTAGCCAAATGCCTCGTCATCCGGCGAGGTACATTTGCTAACTCGAGAGACTCGTAGTGGGAGTAACAGTGACGACGTTAACGTGGACATATAGTGGCACATCGGTTCTGTAGAACAGCCATAGCAAGAAGGATAGAGAGAAAGGGCTTAGAAAAGTGGGAGCAACAGGCTGGAGTACTATGTCTCTCTTAAGGTAGCCAAATGCCTCGTCACCATGTGAAACTTTTTTTGAAAACTCGAGGATATCTTCGTTAAGGTACCTCTGACAACGTTAAGGGTTACATGTAATGGCATATTGCTCCTGCAGGACTGACCACAGTAATAATTAAATAGTGGACAGATACAAAGCACGTCGAGCAGCTCGCAGCAGTAACTATGACTCTCTTAAGGTAGCCAAATGCCTCGTCACTCGGCGAAATTTATTTGAAAGCTCGAGGATATCGTCATTGAAGTAACTCAGACAACGGTAACATGGACAGGTGGTGGCATATCGCTTCTGCAGGACTGACCACAGTACGAATTAAAGAGAGGAAAGATTCAAAGAAGGGGGAGCAGCTGGCTGCAGTAACTATGACTCCCATAAGGTAGCCAAATGCCTCGTCATCCGGCGAGGTACATTTGCTAACTCGAGAGACTCGTAGTGGGAGTAACAGTGACGACGTTAACGTGGACATATAGTGGCACATCGGTTCTGTAGAACAGCCATAGCAAGAATGATAGAGAGAAAGGGCTTAGAAAAGTGGGAGCAACAGGCTGGAGTACTATGTCTCTCTTAAGGTAGCCAAATGCCTCGTCACCATGTGAAATTTTTTTTGAAAACTCGAGGATATCTTCGTTAAGGTACCTCTGACAACGTTAAGGGTTACATGTAATGGCATATTGCTCCTGCAGGACTGACCACAGTAATAATTAAATAGTGGACAGATACAAAGTACGTCGAGCAGCTGGCAGCAGTAACTATGACTCTCTTAAGGTAGCCAAATGCCTCGTCACTCGCGAAATTTATTTGAAAGCTCGAGGATATCGTCATTGAAGTAACTCAGACAACGGTAACATGGACAGGTGGTGGCATATCGCTTCTGCAGGACTGACCACAGTACGAATTAAAGAGAGGAAAGATTCAAAGAAGGGGGAGCAGCTGGCTGCAGTAACTATGACTCCCATAAGGTAGCCAAATGCCTCGTCATCCGGCGAGGTACATTTGCTAACTCGAGAGACTCGTAGTGGGAGTAACAGTGACGACGTTAACGTGGACATATAGTGGCACATCGGTTCTGTAGAACAGCCATAGCAAGAAGGATAGAGAGAAAGGGCTTAGAAAAGTGGGAGCAACAGGCTGGAGTACTATGTCTCTCTTAAGGTAGTCAAATGCCTCGTCACCATGTGAAACTTTTTTTGAAAACTCGAGGATATCTTCGTTAAGGTACCTCTGACAACGTTAAGGGTTACATGTAATGGCATATTGCTCCTGCAGGACTGACCACAGTAATAATTAAATAGTGGACAGATACAAAGCACGTCGAGCAGCTCGCAGCAGTAACTATGACTCTCTTAAGGTAGCCAAATGCCTCGTCACTCGGCGAAATTTATTTGAAAGCTCGAGGATATCGTCATTGAAGTAACTCAGACAACGGTAACATGGACAGGTGGTGGCATATCGCTTCTGCAGGACTGACCACAGTACGAATTAAAGAGAGGAAAGATTCAAAGAAGGGGGAGCAGCTGGCTGCAGTAACTATGACTCCCTTAAGGTAGCCAAATGCCTCGTCATCCGGCGAGGTACATTTGCTAACTCGAGAGACTCGTAGTGGGAGTAACAGTGACGACGTTAACGTGGACATATAGTGGCACATCGGTTCTGTAGAACAGCCATAGCAAGAAGGATAGAGAGAAAGGGCTTAGAAAAGTGGGAGCAACAGGCTGGAGTACTATGTCTCTCTTAAGGTAGCCAAATGCCTCGTCACCATGTGAAACTTTTTTTGAAAACTCGAGGATATCTTCGTTAAGGTACCTCTGACAACGTTAAGGGTTACATGTAATGGCATATTGCTCCTGCAGGACTGACCACAGTAATAATTAAATAGTGGACAGATACAAAGCACGTCGAGCAGCTCGCAGCAGTAACTATGACTCTCTTAAGGTAGCCAAATGCCTCGTCACTCGGCGAAATTTATTTGAAAGCTCGAGGATATCGTCATTGAAGTAACTCAGACAACGGTAACATGGACAGGTGGTGGCATATCGCTTCTGCAGGACTGACCACAGTACGAATTAAAGAGAGGAAAGATTCAAAGAAGGGGGAGCAGCTGGCTGCAGTAACTATGACTCCCATAAGGTAGCCAAATGCCTCGTCATCCGGCGAGGTACATTTGCTAACTCGAGAGACTCGTAGTGGGAGTAACAGTGACGACGTTAACGTGGACATATAGTGGCACATCGGTTCTGTAGAACAGCCATAGCAAGAATGATAGAGAGAAAGGGCTTAGAAAAGTGGGAGCAACAGGCTGGAGTACTATGTCTCTCTTAAGGTAGCCAAATGCCTCGTCACCATGTGAAATTTTTTTTGAAAACTCGAGGATATCTTCGTTAAGGTACCTCTGACAACGTTAAGGGTTACATGTAATGGCATATTGCTCCTGCAGGACTGACCACAGTAATAATTAAATAGTGGACAGATACAAAGTACGTCGAGCAGCTGGCAGCAGTAACTATGACTCTCTTAAGGTAGCCAAATGCCTCGTCACTCGCGAAATTTATTTGAAAGCTCGAGGATATCGTCATTGAAGTAACTCAGACAACGGTAACATGGACAGGTGGTGGCATATCGCTTCTGCAGGACTGACCACAGTACGAATTAAAGAGAGGAAAGATTCAAAGAAGGGGGAGCAGCTGGCTGCAGTAACTATGACTCCCATAAGGTAGCCAAATGCCTCGTCATCCGGCGAGGTACATTTGCTAACTCGAGAGACTCGTAGTGGGAGTAACAGTGACGACGTTAACGTGGACATATAGTGGCACATCGGTTCTGTAGAACAGCCATAGCAAGAAGGATAGAGAGAAAGGGCTTAGAAAAGTGGGAGCAACAGGCTGGAGTACTATGTCTCTCTTAAGGTAGTCAAATGCCTCGTCACCATGTGAAACTTTTTTTGAAAACTCGAGGATATCTTCGTTAAGGTACCTCTGACAACGTTAAGGGTTACATGTAATGGCATATTGCTCCTGCAGGACTGACCACAGTAATAATTAAATAGTGGACAGATACAAAGCACGTCGAGCAGCTCGCAGCAGTAACTATGACTCTCTTAAGGTAGCCAAATGCCTCGTCACTCGGCGAAATTTATTTGAAAGCTCGAGGATATCGTCATTGAAGTAACTCAGACAACGGTAACATGGACAGGTGGTGGCATATCGCTTCTGCAGGACTGACCACAGTACGAATTAAAGAGAGGAAAGATTCAAAGAAGGGGGAGCAGCTGGCTGCAGTAACTATGACTCCCTTAAGGTAGCCAAATGCCTCGTCATCCGGCGAGGTACATTTGCTAACTCGAAGGACTCGTAGTGGGAGTAACAGTGACGACGTTAACGTGGACATATAGTGGCACATCGGTTCTGTAGAACAGCCATAGCAAGAAGGATAGAGAGAAAGGGCTTAGAAAAGTGGGAGCAACAGGCTGGAGTACTATGTCTCTCTTAAGGTAGTCAAATGCCTCGTCACCATGTGAAACTTTTTTTGAAAACTCGAGGATATCTTCGTTAAGGTACCTCTGACAACGTTAAGGGTTACATGTAATGGCATATTGCTCCTGCAGGACTGACCACAGTAATAATTAAATAGTGGACAGATACAAAGCACGTCGAGCAGCTCGCAGCAGTAACTATGACTCTCTTAAGGTAGCCAAATGCCTCGTCACTCGGCGAAATTTATTTGAAAGCTCGAGGATATCGTCATTGAAGTAACTCAGACAACGGTAACATGGACAGGTGGTGGCATATCGCTTCTGCAGGACTGACCACAGTACGAATTAAAGAGAGGAAAGATTCAAAGAAGGGGGAGCAGCTGGCTGCAGTAACTATGACTCCCTTAAGGTAGCCAAATGCCTCGTCATCCGGCGAGGTACATTTGCTAACTCGAAGGACTCGTAGTGGGAGTAACAGTGACGACGTTAACGTGGACATATAGTGGCACATCGGTTCTGTAGAACAGCCATAGCAAGAAGGATAGAGAGAAAGGGCTTAGAAAAGTGGGAGCAACAGGCTGGAGTACTATGTCTCTCTTAAGGTAGTCAAATGCCTCGTCACCATGTGAAACTTTTTTTGAAAACTCGAGGATATCTTCGTTAAGGTACCTCTGACAACGTTAAGGGTTACATGTAATGGCATATTGCTCCTGCAGGACTGACCACAGTAATAATTAAATAGTGGACAGATACAAAGCACGTCGAGCAGCTCGCAGCAGTAACTATGACTCTCTTAAGGTAGCCAAATGCCTCGTCACTCGGCGAAATTTATTTGAAAGCTCGAGGATATCGTCATTGAAGTAACTCAGACAACGGTAACATGGACAGGTGGTGGCATATCGCTTCTGCAGGACTGACCACAGTACGAATTAAAGAGAGGAAAGATTCAAAGAAGGGGGAGCAGCTGGCTGCAGTAACTATTACTCCCTTAAGGTAGCCAAATGCCTCGTCATCCGGCGAGGTACATTTGCTAACTCGAGAGACTCGTAGTGGGAGTAACAGTGACGACGTTAACGTGGACATATAGTGGCACATCGGTTCTGTAGAACAGCCATAGCAAGAAGGATAGAGAGAAAGGGCTTAGAAAAGTGGGAGCAACAGGCTGGAGTACTATGTCTCTCTTAAGGTAGCCAAATGCCTCGTCACCATGTGAAACTTTTTTTGAAAACTCGAGGATATCTTCGTTAAGGTACCTCTGACAACGTTAAGGGTTACATGTAATGGTATATTGCTCCTGCAGGACTGACCACAGTAATAATTAAATAGTGGACAGATACAAAGCACGTCGAGCAGCTCGCAGCAGTAACTATGACTCTCTTAAGGTAGCCAAATGCCTCGTCACTCGGCGAAATTTATTTGAAAGCTCGAGGATATCGTCATTGAAGTAACTCAGACAACGGTAACATGGACAGGTGGTGGCATATCGCTTCTGCAGGACTGACCACAGTACGAATTAAAGAGAGGAAAGATTCAAAGAAGGGGGAGCAGCTGGCTGCAGTAACTATGACTCCCATAAGGTAGCCAAATGCCTCGTCATCCGGCGAGGTACATTTGCTAACTCGAGAGACTCGTAGTGGGAGTAACAGTGACGACGTTAACGTGGACATATAGTGGCACATCGGTTCTGTAGAACAGCCATAGCAAGAATGATAGAGAGAAAGGGCTTAGAAAAGTGGGAGCAACAGGCTGGAGTACTATGTCTCTCTTAAGGTAGTCAAATGCCTCGTCACCATGTGAAATTTTTTTTGAAAACTCGAGGATATCTTCGTTAAGGTACCTCTGACAACGTTAAGGGTTACATGTAATGGCATATTGCTCCTGCAGGACTGACCACAGTAATAATTAAATAGTGGACAGATACAAAGTACGTCGAGCAGCTGGCAGCAGTAACTATGACTCTCTTAAGGTAGCCAAATGCCTCGTCACTCGCGAAATTTATTTGAAAGCTCGAGGATATCGTCATTGAAGTAACTCAGACAACGGTAACATGGACAGGTGGTGGCATATCGCTTCTGCAGGACTGACCACAGTACGAATTAAAGAGAGGAAAGATTCAAAGAAGGGGGAGCAGCTGGCTGCAGTAACTATGACTCCCATAAGGTAGCCAAATGCCTCGTCATCCGGCGAGGTACATTTGCTAACTCGAGAGACTCGTAGTGGGAGTAACAGTGACGACGTTAACGTGGACATATAGTGGCACATCGGTTCTGTAGAACAGCCATAGCAAGAATGATAGAGAGAAAGGGCTTAGAAAAGTGGGAGCAACAGGCTGGAGTACTATGTCTCTCTTAAGGTAGTCAAATGCCTCGTCACCATGTGAAATTTTTTTTGAAAACTCGAGGATATCTTCGTTAAGGTACCTCTGACAACGTTAAGGGTTACATGTAATGGCATATTGCTCCTGCAGGACTGACCACAGTAATAATTAAATAGTGGACAGATACAAAGTACGTCGAGCAGCTGGCAGCAGTAACTATGACTCTCTTAAGGTAGCCAAATGCCTCGTCACTCGCGAAATTTATTTGAAAGCTCGAGGATATCGTCATTGAAGTAACTCAGACAACGGTAACATGGACAGGTGGTGGCATATCGCTTCTGCAGGACTGACCACAGTACGAATTAAAGAGAGGAAAGATTCAAAGAAGGGGGAGCAGCTGGCTGCAGTAACTATGACTCCCATAAGGTAGCCAAATGCCTCGTCATCCGGCGAGGTACATTTGCTAACTCGAGAGACTCGTAGTGGGAGTAACAGTGACGACGTTAACGTGGACATATAGTGGCACATCGGTTCTGTAGAACAGCCATAGCAAGAAGGATAGAGAGAAAGGGCTTAGAAAAGTGGGAGCAACAGGCTGGAGTACTATGTCTCTCTTAAGGTAGCCAAATGCCTCGTCACCATGTGAAATTTTTTTTGAAAACTCGAGGATATCTTCGTTAAGGTACCTCTGACAACGTTAAGGGTTACATGTAATGGCATATTGCTCCTGCAGGACTGACCACAGTAATAATTAAATAGTGGACAGATACAAAGCACGTCGAGCAGCTCGCAGCAGTAACTATGACTCTCTTAAGGTAGCCAAATGCCTCGTCACTCGGCGAAATTTATTTGAAAGCTCGAGGATATCGTCATTGAAGTAACTCAGACAACGGTAACATGGACAGGTGGTGGCATATCGCTTCTGCAGGACTGACCACAGTACGAATTAAAGAGAGGAAAGATTCAAAGAAGGGGGAGCAGCTGGCTGCAGTAACTATGACTCCCTTAAGGTAGCCAAATGCCTCGTCATCCGGCGAGGTACATTTGCTAACTCGAGAGACTCGTAGTGGGAGTAACAGTGACGACGTTAACGTGGACATATAGTGGCACATCGGTTCTGTAGAACAGCCATAGCAAGAAGGATAGAGAGAAAGGGCTTAGAAAAGTGGGAGCAACAGGCTGGAGTACTATGTCTCTCTTAAGGTAGTCAAATGCCTCGTCACCATGTGAAACTTTTTTTGAAAACTCGAGGATATCTTCGTTAAGGTACCTCTGACAACGTTAAGGGTTACATGTAATGGCATATTGCTCCTGCAGGACTGACCACAGTAATAATTAAATAGTGGACAGATACAAAGCACGTCGAGCAGCTCGCAGCAGTAACTATGACTCTCTTAAGGTAGCCAAATGCCTCGTCACTCGGCGAAATTTATTTGAAAGCTCGAGGATATCGTCATTGAAGTAACTCAGACAACGGTAACATGGACAGGTGGTGGCATATCGCTTCTGCAGGACTGACCACAGTACGAATTAAAGAGAGGAAAGATTCAAAGAAGGGGGAGCAGCTGGCTGCAGTAACTATGACTCCCATAAGGTAGCCAAATGCCTCGTCATCCGGCGAGGTACATTTGCTAACTCGAGAGACTCGTAGTGGGAGTAACAGTGACGACGTTAACGTGGACATATAGTGGCACATCGGTTCTGTAGAACAGCCATAGCAAGAATGATAGAGAGAAAGGGCTTAGAAAAGTGGGAGCAACAGGCTGGAGTACTATGTCTCTCTTAAGGTAGCCAAATGCCTCGTCACCATGTGAAATTTTTTTTGAAAACTCGAGGATATCTTCGTTAAGGTACCTCTGACAACGTTAAGGGTTACATGTAATGGCATATTGCTCCTGCAGGACTGACCACAGTAATAATTAAATAGTGGACAGATACAAAGTACGTCGAGCAGCTGGCAGCAGTAACTATGACTCTCTTAAGGTAGCCAAATGCCTCGTCACTCGCGAAATTTATTTGAAAGCTCGAGGATATCGTCATTGAAGTAACTCAGACAACGGTAACATGGACAGGTGGTGGCATATCGCTTCTGCAGGACTGACCACAGTACGAATTAAAGAGAGGAAAGATTCAAAGAAGGGGGAGCAGCTGGCTGCAGTAACTATGACTCCCATAAGGTAGCCAAATGCCTCGTCATCCGGCGAGGTACATTTGCTAACTCGAGAGACTCGTAGTGGGAGTAACAGTGACGACGTTAACGTGGACATATAGTGGCACATCGGTTCTGTAGAACAGCCATAGCAAGAAGGATAGAGAGAAAGGGCTTAGAAAAGTGGGAGCAACAGGCTGGAGTACTATGTCTCTCTTAAGGTAGTCAAATGCCTCGTCACCATGTGAAACTTTTTTTGAAAACTCGAGGATATCTTCGTTAAGGTACCTCTGACAACGTTAAGGGTTACATGTAATGGCATATTGCTCCTGCAGGACTGACCACAGTAATAATTAAATAGTGGACAGATACAAAGCACGTCGAGCAGCTCGCAGCAGTAACTATGACTCTCTTAAGGTAGCCAAATGCCTCGTCACTCGGCGAAATTTATTTGAAAGCTCGAGGATATCGTCATTGAAGTAACTCAGACAACGGTAACATGGACAGGTGGTGGCATATCGCTTCTGCAGGACTGACCACAGTACGAATTAAAGAGAGGAAAGATTCAAAGAAGGGGGAGCAGCTGGCTGCAGTAACTATGACTCCCTTAAGGTAGCCAAATGCCTCGTCATCCGGCGAGGTACATTTGCTAACTCGAAGGACTCGTAGTGGGAGTAACAGTGACGACGTTAACGTGGACATATAGTGGCACATCGGTTCTGTAGAACAGCCATAGCAAGAAGGATAGAGAGAAAGGGCTTAGAAAAGTGGGAGCAACAGGCTGGAGTACTATGTCTCTCTTAAGGTAGTCAAATGCCTCGTCACCATGTGAAACTTTTTTTGAAAACTCGAGGATATCTTCGTTAAGGTACCTCTGACAACGTTAAGGGTTACATGTAATGGCATATTGCTCCTGCAGGACTGACCACAGTAATAATTAAATAGTGGACAGATACAAAGCACGTCGAGCAGCTCGCAGCAGTAACTATGACTCTCTTAAGGTAGCCAAATGCCTCGTCACTCGGCGAAATTTATTTGAAAGCTCGAGGATATCGTCATTGAAGTAACTCAGACAACGGTAACATGGACAGGTGGTGGCATATCGCTTCTGCAGGACTGACCACAGTACGAATTAAAGAGAGGAAAGATTCAAAGAAGGGGGAGCAGCTGGCTGCAGTAACTATGACTCCCTTAAGGTAGCCAAATGCCTCGTCATCCGGCGAGGTACATTTGCTAACTCGAGAGACTCGTAGTGGGAGTAACAGTGACGACGTTAACGTGGACATATAGTGGCACATCGGTTCTGTAGAACAGCCATAGCAAGAAGGATAGAGAGAAAGGGCTTAGAAAAGTGGGAGCAACAGGCTGGAGTACTATGTCTCTCTTAAGGTAGTCAAATGCCTCGTCACCATGTGAAACTTTTTTTGAAAACTCGAGGATATCTTCGTTAAGGTACCTCTGACAACGTTAAGGGTTACATGTAATGGCATATTGCTCCTGCAGGACTGACCACAGTAATAATTAAATAGTGGACAGATACAAAGCACGTCGAGCAGCTCGCAGCAGTAACTATGACTCTCTTAAGGTAGCCAAATGCCTCGTCACTCGGCGAAATTTATTTGAAAGCTCGAGGATATCGTCATTGAAGTAACTCAGACAACGGTAACATGGACAGGTGGTGGCATATCGCTTCTGCAGGACTGACCACAGTACGAATTAAAGAGAGGAAAGATTCAAAGAAGGGGGAGCAGCTGGCTGCAGTAACTATGACTCCCATAAGGTAGCCAAATGCCTCGTCATCCGGCGAGGTACATTTGCTAACTCGAGAGACTCGTAGTGGGAGTAACAGTGACGACGTTAACGTGGACATATAGTGGCACATCGGTTCTGTAGAACAGCCATAGCAAGAATGATAGAGAGAAAGGGCTTAGAAAAGTGGGAGCAACAGGCTGGAGTACTATGTCTCTCTTAAGGTAGTCAAATGCCTCGTCACCATGTGAAACTTTTTTTGAAAACTCGAGGATATCTTCGTTAAGGTACCTCTGACAACGTTAAGGGTTACATGTAATGGCATATTGCTCCTGCAGGACTGACCACAGTAATAATTAAATAGTGGACAGATACAAAGCACGTCGAGCAGCTCGCAGCAGTAACTATGACTCTCTTAAGGTAGCCAAATGCCTCGTCACTCGGCGAAATTTATTTGAAAGCTCGAGGATATCGTCATTGAAGTAACTCAGACAACGGTAACATGGACAGGTGGTGGCATATCGCTTCTGCAGGACTGACCACAGTACGAATTAAAGAGAGGAAAGATTCAAAGAAGGGGGAGCAGCTGGCTGCAGTAACTATGACTCCCTTAAGGTAGCCAAATGCCTCGTCATCCGGCGAGGTACATTTGCTAACTCGAAGGACTCGTAGTGGGAGTAACAGTGACGACGTTAACGTGGACATATAGTGGCACATCGGTTCTGTAGAACAGCCATAGCAAGAAGGATAGAGAGAAAGGGCTTAGAAAAGTGGGAGCAACAGGCTGGAGTACTATGTCTCTCTTAAGGTAGTCAAATGCCTCGTCACCATGTGAAACTTTTTTTGAAAACTCGAGGATATCTTCGTTAAGGTACCTCTGACAACGTTAAGGGTTACATGTAATGGCATATTGCTCCTGCAGGACTGACCACAGTAATAATTAAATAGTGGACAGATACAAAGCACGTCGAGCAGCTCGCAGCAGTAACTATGACTCTCTTAAGGTAGCCAAATGCCTCGTCACTCGGCGAAATTTATTTGAAAGCTCGAGGATATCGTCATTGAAGTAACTCAGACAACGGTAACATGGACAGGTGGTGGCATATCGCTTCTGCAGGACTGACCACAGTACGAATTAAAGAGAGGAAAGATTCAAAGAAGGGGGAGCAGCTGGCTGCAGTAACTATGACTCCCTTAAGGTAGCCAAATGCCTCGTCATCCGGCGAGGTACATTTGCTAACTCGAAGGACTCGTAGTGGGAGTAACAGTGACGACGTTAACGTGGACATATAGTGGCACATCGGTTCTGTAGAACAGCCATAGCAAGAAGGATAGAGAGAAAGGGCTTAGAAAAGTGGGAGCAACAGGCTGGAGTACTATGTCTCTCTTAAGGTAGTCAAATGCCTCGTCACCATGTGAAACTTTTTTTGAAAACTCGAGGATATCTTCGTTAAGGTACCTCTGACAACGTTAAGGGTTACATGTAATGGCATATTGCTCCTGCAGGACTGACCACAGTAATAATTAAATAGTGGACAGATACAAAGCACGTCGAGCAGCTCGCAGCAGTAACTATGACTCTCTTAAGGTAGCCAAATGCCTCGTCACTCGGCGAAATTTATTTGAAAGCTCGAGGATATCGTCATTGAAGTAACTCAGACAACGGTAACATGGACAGGTGGTGGCATATCGCTTCTGCAGGACTGACCACAGTACGAATTAAAGAGAGGAAAGATTCAAAGAAGGGGGAGCAGCTGGCTGCAGTAACTATTACTCCCTTAAGGTAGCCAAATGCCTCGTCATCCGGCGAGGTACATTTGCTAACTCGAGAGACTCGTAGTGGGAGTAACAGTGACGACGTTAACGTGGACATATAGTGGCACATCGGTTCTGTAGAACAGCCATAGCAAGAATGATAGAGAGAAAGGGCTTAGAAAAGTGGGAGCAACAGGCTGGAGTACTATGTCTCTCTTAAGGTAGTCAAATGCCTCGTCACCATGTGAAATTTTTTTTGAAAACTCGAGGATATCTTCGTTAAGGTACCTCTGACAACGTTAAGGGTTACATGTAATGGCATATTGCTCCTGCAGGACTGACCACAGTAATAATTAAATAGTGGACAGATACAAAGTACGTCGAGCAGCTGGCAGCAGTAACTATGACTCTCTTAAGGTAGCCAAATGCCTCGTCACTCGCGAAATTTATTTGAAAGCTCGAGGATATCGTCATTGAAGTAACTCAGACAACGGTAACATGGACAGGTGGTGGCATATCGCTTCTGCAGGACTGACCACAGTACGAATTAAAGAGAGGAAAGATTCAAAGAAGGGGGAGCAGCTGGCTGCAGTAACTATGACTCCCATAAGGTAGCCAAATGCCTCGTCATCCGGCGAGGTACATTTGCTAACTCGAGAGACTCGTAGTGGGAGTAACAGTGACGACGTTAACGTGGACATATAGTGGCACATCGGTTCTGTAGAACAGCCATAGCAAGAAGGATAGAGAGAAAGGGCTTAGAAAAGTGGGAGCAACAGGCTGGAGTACTATGTCTCTCTTAAGGTAGCCAAATGCCTCGTCACCATGTGAAATTTTTTTTGAAAACTCGAGGATATCTTCGTTAAGGTACCTCTGACAACGTTAAGGGTTACATGTAATGGCATATTGCTCCTGCAGGACTGACCACAGTAATAATTAAATAGTGGACAGATACAAAGCACGTCGAGCAGCTCGCAGCAGTAACTATGACTCTCTTAAGGTAGCCAAATGCCTCGTCACTCGGCGAAATTTATTTGAAAGCTCGAGGATATCGTCATTGAAGTAACTCAGACAACGGTAACATGGACAGGTGGTGGCATATCGCTTCTGCAGGACTGACCACAGTACGAATTAAAGAGAGGAAAGATTCAAAGAAGGGGGAGCAGCTGGCTGCAGTAACTATGACTCCCTTAAGGTAGCCAAATGCCTCGTCATCCGGCGAGGTACATTTGCTAACTCGAGAGACTCGTAGTGGGAGTAACAGTGACGACGTTAACGTGGACATATAGTGGCACATCGGTTCTGTAGAACAGCCATAGCAAGAAGGATAGAGAGAAAGGGCTTAGAAAAGTGGGAGCAACAGGCTGGAGTACTATGTCTCTCTTAAGGTAGTCAAATGCCTCGTCACCATGTGAAACTTTTTTTGAAAACTCGAGGATATCTTCGTTAAGGTACCTCTGACAACGTTAAGGGTTACATGTAATGGCATATTGCTCCTGCAGGACTGACCACAGTAATAATTAAATAGTGGACAGATACAAAGCACGTCGAGCAGCTCGCAGCAGTAACTATGACTCTCTTAAGGTAGCCAAATGCCTCGTCACTCGGCGAAATTTATTTGAAAGCTCGAGGATATCGTCATTGAAGTAACTCAGACAACGGTAACATGGACAGGTGGTGGCATATCGCTTCTGCAGGACTGACCACAGTACGAATTAAAGAGAGGAAAGATTCAAAGAAGGGGGAGCAGCTGGCTGCAGTAACTATGACTCCCATAAGGTAGCCAAATGCCTCGTCATCCGGCGAGGTACATTTGCTAACTCGAGAGACTCGTAGTGGGAGTAACAGTGACGACGTTAACGTGGACATATAGTGGCACATCGGTTCTGTAGAACAGCCATAGCAAGAATGATAGAGAGAAAGGGCTTAGAAAAGTGGGAGCAACAGGCTGGAGTACTATGTCTCTCTTAAGGTAGCCAAATGCCTCGTCACCATGTGAAATTTTTTTTGAAAACTCGAGGATATCTTCGTTAAGGTACCTCTGACAACGTTAAGGGTTACATGTAATGGCATATTGCTCCTGCAGGACTGACCACAGTAATAATTAAATAGTGGACAGATACAAAGTACGTCGAGCAGCTGGCAGCAGTAACTATGACTCTCTTAAGGTAGCCAAATGCCTCGTCACTCGCGAAATTTATTTGAAAGCTCGAGGATATCGTCATTGAAGTAACTCAGACAACGGTAACATGGACAGGTGGTGGCATATCGCTTCTGCAGGACTGACCACAGTACGAATTAAAGAGAGGAAAGATTCAAAGAAGGGGGAGCAGCTGGCTGCAGTAACTATGACTCCCATAAGGTAGCCAAATGCCTCGTCATCCGGCGAGGTACATTTGCTAACTCGAGAGACTCGTAGTGGGAGTAACAGTGACGACGTTAACGTGGACATATAGTGGCACATCGGTTCTGTAGAACAGCCATAGCAAGAAGGATAGAGAGAAAGGGCTTAGAAAAGTGGGAGCAACAGGCTGGAGTACTATGTCTCTCTTAAGGTAGTCAAATGCCTCGTCACCATGTGAAACTTTTTTTGAAAACTCGAGGATATCTTCGTTAAGGTACCTCTGACAACGTTAAGGGTTACATGTAATGGCATATTGCTCCTGCAGGACTGACCACAGTAATAATTAAATAGTGGACAGATACAAAGCACGTCGAGCAGCTCGCAGCAGTAACTATGACTCTCTTAAGGTAGCCAAATGCCTCGTCACTCGGCGAAATTTATTTGAAAGCTCGAGGATATCGTCATTGAAGTAACTCAGACAACGGTAACATGGACAGGTGGTGGCATATCGCTTCTGCAGGACTGACCACAGTACGAATTAAAGAGAGGAAAGATTCAAAGAAGGGGGAGCAGCTGGCTGCAGTAACTATGACTCCCTTAAGGTAGCCAAATGCCTCGTCATCCGGCGAGGTACATTTGCTAACTCGAAGGACTCGTAGTGGGAGTAACAGTGACGACGTTAACGTGGACATATAGTGGCACATCGGTTCTGTAGAACAGCCATAGCAAGAAGGATAGAGAGAAAGGGCTTAGAAAAGTGGGAGCAACAGGCTGGAGTACTATGTCTCTCTTAAGGTAGTCAAATGCCTCGTCACCATGTGAAACTTTTTTTGAAAACTCGAGGATATCTTCGTTAAGGTACCTCTGACAACGTTAAGGGTTACATGTAATGGCATATTGCTCCTGCAGGACTGACCACAGTAATAATTAAATAGTGGACAGATACAAAGCACGTCGAGCAGCTCGCAGCAGTAACTATGACTCTCTTAAGGTAGCCAAATGCCTCGTCACTCGGCGAAATTTATTTGAAAGCTCGAGGATATCGTCATTGAAGTAACTCAGACAACGGTAACATGGACAGGTGGTGGCATATCGCTTCTGCAGGACTGACCACAGTACGAATTAAAGAGAGGAAAGATTCAAAGAAGGGGGAGCAGCTGGCTGCAGTAACTATGACTCCCTTAAGGTAGCCAAATGCCTCGTCATCCGGCGAGGTACATTTGCTAACTCGAGAGACTCGTAGTGGGAGTAACAGTGACGACGTTAACGTGGACATATAGTGGCACATCGGTTCTGTAGAACAGCCATAGCAAGAAGGATAGAGAGAAAGGGCTTAGAAAAGTGGGAGCAACAGGCTGGAGTACTATGTCTCTCTTAAGGTAGTCAAATGCCTCGTCACCATGTGAAACTTTTTTTGAAAACTCGAGGATATCTTCGTTAAGGTACCTCTGACAACGTTAAGGGTTACATGTAATGGCATATTGCTCCTGCAGGACTGACCACAGTAATAATTAAATAGTGGACAGATACAAAGCACGTCGAGCAGCTCGCAGCAGTAACTATGACTCTCTTAAGGTAGCCAAATGCCTCGTCACTCGGCGAAATTTATTTGAAAGCTCGAGGATATCGTCATTGAAGTAACTCAGACAACGGTAACATGGACAGGTGGTGGCATATCGCTTCTGCAGGACTGACCACAGTACGAATTAAAGAGAGGAAAGATTCAAAGAAGGGGGAGCAGCTGGCTGCAGTAACTATGACTCCCATAAGGTAGCCAAATGCCTCGTCATCCGGCGAGGTACATTTGCTAACTCGAGAGACTCGTAGTGGGAGTAACAGTGACGACGTTAACGTGGACATATAGTGGCACATCGGTTCTGTAGAACAGCCATAGCAAGAATGATAGAGAGAAAGGGCTTAGAAAAGTGGGAGCAACAGGCTGGAGTACTATGTCTCTCTTAAGGTAGTCAAATGCCTCGTCACCATGTGAAACTTTTTTTGAAAACTCGAGGATATCTTCGTTAAGGTACCTCTGACAACGTTAAGGGTTACATGTAATGGCATATTGCTCCTGCAGGACTGACCACAGTAATAATTAAATAGTGGACAGATACAAAGCACGTCGAGCAGCTCGCAGCAGTAACTCTTAAGGTAGCCAAATGCCTCGTCACTCGGCGAAATTTATTTGAAAGCTCGAGGATATCGTCATTGAAGTAACTCAGACAACGGTAACATGGACAGGTGGGTGGCATATCGCTTCTGCAGGACTGACCACAGTACGAATTAAAGAGAGGAAAGATTCAAAGAAGGGGGAGCAGCTGGCTGCAGTAACTATGACTCCCTTAAGGTAGCCAAATGCCTCGTCATCCGGCGAGGTACATTTGCTAACTCGAAGGACTCGTAGTGGGAGTAACAGTGACGACGTTAACGTGGACATATAGTGGCACATCGGTTCTGTAGAACAGCCATAGCAAGAAGGATAGAGAGAAAGGGCTTAGAAAAGTGGGAGCAACAGGCTGGAGTACTATGTCTCTCTTAAGGTAGTCAAATGCCTCGTCACCATGTGAAACTTTTTTTGAAAACTCGAGGATCATCTTCGTTAAGGTACCTCTGACAACGTTAAGGGTTACATGTAATGGCATATTGCTCCTGCAGGACTGACCACAGTAATAATTAAATAGTGGACAGATACAAAGCACGTCGAGCAGCTCGCAGCAGTAACTATGACTCTCTTAAGGTAGCCAAATGCCTCGTCACTCGGCGAAATTTATTTGAAAGCTCGGAGGATATCGTCATTGAAGTAACTCAGACAACGGTAACATGGACAGGTGGTGGCATATCGCTTCTGCAGGACTGACCACAGTACGAATTAAAGAGAGGAAAGATTCAAAGAAGGGGGGAGCAGCTGGCTGCAGTAACTATGACTCCCTTAAGGTAGCCAAATGCCTCGTCATCCGGCGAGGTACATTTGCTAACTCGAAGGACTCGTAGTGGGGAGTAACAGTGACGACGTTAACGTGGACATATAGTGGCACATCGGTTCTGTAGAACAGCCATAGCAAGAAGGATAGAGAAGAAAGGGCTTAGAAAAGTGGGAGCAACAGGCTGGAGTACTATGTCTCTCTTAAGGTAGTCAAATGCCTCGTCACCATGTGAAACTTTTTTTGAAAACTCGAGGATATCTTCGTTAAGGTACCTCTGACAACGTTAAGGGTTACATGTAATGGCCATATTGCTCCTGCAGGACTGACCACAGTAATAATTAAATAGTGGACAGATACAAAGCACGTCGGAGCAGCTCGCAGCAGTAACTATGACTCTCTTAAGGTAGCCAAATGCCTCGTCACTCGGCGAAATTTATTTGAAAGCTCGAGGATATCGTCATTGAAGTAACTCAGACAACGGTAACATGGACAGGTGGTGGCATATCGCTTCTGCAGGACTGACCACAGTACGAATTAAAGAGAGGAAAGATTCAAAGAAGGGGGAGCAGCTGGCTGCAGTAACTATTACTCCCTTAAGGTAGCCAAATGCCTCGTCATCCGGCGAGGTACATTTGCTAACTCGAGAGACTCGTAGTGGGAGTAACAGTGACGACGTTAACGTGGACATATAGTGGCACATCGGTTCTGTAGAACAGCCATAGCAAGAAGGATAGAGAGAAAGGGCTTAGAAAAGTGGGAGCAACAGGCTGGAGTACTATGTCTCTCTTAAGGTAGCCAAATGCCTCGTCACCATGTGAAACTTTTTTTGAAAACTCGAGGATATCTTCGTTAAGGTACCTCTGACAACGTTAAGGGTTACATGTAATGGCATATTGCTCCTGCAGGACTGACCACAGTAATAATTAAATAGTGGACAGATACAAAGCACGTCGAGCAGCTCGCAGCAGTAACTATGACTCTCTTAAGGTAGCCAAATGCCTCGTCACTCGGCGAAATTTATTTGAAAGCTCGAGGATATCGTCATTGAAGTAACTCAGACAACGGTAACATGGACAGGTGGTGGCATATCGCTTCTGCAGGACTGACCACAGTACGAATTAAAGAGAGGAAAGATTCAAAGAAGGGGGAGCAGCTGGCTGCAGTAACTATGACTCCCATAAGGTAGCCAAATGCCTCGTCATCCGGCGAGGTACATTTGCTAACTCGAGAGACTCGTAGTGGGAGTAACAGTGACGACGTTAACGTGGACATATAGTGGCACATCGGTTCTGTAGAACAGCCATAGCAAGAATGATAGAGAGAAAGGGCTTAGAAAAGTGGGAGCAACAGGCTGGAGTACTATGTCTCTCTTAAGGTAGTCAAATGCCTCGTCACCATGTGAAATTTTTTTTGAAAACTCGAGGATATCTTCGTTAAGGTACCTCTGACAACGTTAAGGGTTACATGTAATGGCATATTGCTCCTGCAGGACTGACCACAGTAATAATTAAATAGTGGACAGATACAAAGTACGTCGAGCAGCTGGCAGCAGTAACTATGACTCTCTTAAGGTAGCCAAATGCCTCGTCACTCGCGAAATTTATTTGAAAGCTCGAGGATATCGTCATTGAAGTAACTCAGACAACGGTAACATGGACAGGTGGTGGCATATCGCTTCTGCAGGACTGACCACAGTACGAATTAAAGAGAGGAAAGATTCAAAGAAGGGGGAGCAGCTGGCTGCAGTAACTATGACTCCCATAAGGTAGCCAAATGCCTCGTCATCCGGCGAGGTACATTTGCTAACTCGAGAGACTCGTAGTGGGAGTAACAGTGACGACGTTAACGTGGACATATAGTGGCACATCGGTTCTGTAGAACAGCCATAGCAAGAATGATAGAGAGAAAGGGCTTAGAAAAGTGGGAGCAACAGGCTGGAGTACTATGTCTCTCTTAAGGTAGTCAAATGCCTCGTCACCATGTGAAATTTTTTTTGAAAACTCGAGGATATCTTCGTTAAGGTACCTCTGACAACGTTAAGGGTTACATGTAATGGCATATTGCTCCTGCAGGACTGACCACAGTAATAATTAAATAGTGGACAGATACAAAGTACGTCGAGCAGCTGGCAGCAGTAACTATGACTCTCTTAAGGTAGCCAAATGCCTCGTCACTCGCGAAATTTATTTGAAAGCTCGAGGATATCGTCATTGAAGTAACTCAGACAACGGTAACATGGACAGGTGGTGGCATATCGCTTCTGCAGGACTGACCACAGTACGAATTAAAGAGAGGAAAGATTCAAAGAAGGGGGAGCAGCTGGCTGCAGTAACTATGACTCCCATAAGGTAGCCAAATGCCTCGTCATCCGGCGAGGTACATTTGCTAACTCGAGAGACTCGTAGTGGGAGTAACAGTGACGACGTTAACGTGGACATATAGTGGCACATCGGTTCTGTAGAACAGCCATAGCAAGAAGGATAGAGAGAAAGGGCTTAGAAAAGTGGGAGCAACAGGCTGGAGTACTATGTCTCTCTTAAGGTAGCCAAATGCCTCGTCACCATGTGAAATTTTTTTTGAAAACTCGAGGATATCTTCGTTAAGGTACCTCTGACAACGTTAAGGGTTACATGTAATGGCATATTGCTCCTGCAGGACTGACCACAGTAATAATTAAATAGTGGACAGATACAAAGCACGTCGAGCAGCTCGCAGCAGTAACTATGACTCTCTTAAGGTAGCCAAATGCCTCGTCACTCGGCGAAATTTATTTGAAAGCTCGAGGATATCGTCATTGAAGTAACTCAGACAACGGTAACATGGACAGGTGGTGGCATATCGCTTCTGCAGGACTGACCACAGTACGAATTAAAGAGAGGAAAGATTCAAAGAAGGGGGAGCAGCTGGCTGCAGTAACTATGACTCCCTTAAGGTAGCCAAATGCCTCGTCATCCGGCGAGGTACATTTGCTAACTCGAGAGACTCGTAGTGGGAGTAACAGTGACGACGTTAACGTGGACATATAGTGGCACATCGGTTCTGTAGAACAGCCATAGCAAGAAGGATAGAGAGAAAGGGCTTAGAAAAGTGGGAGCAACAGGCTGGAGTACTATGTCTCTCTTAAGGTAGTCAAATGCCTCGTCACCATGTGAAACTTTTTTTGAAAACTCGAGGATATCTTCGTTAAGGTACCTCTGACAACGTTAAGGGTTACATGTAATGGCATATTGCTCCTGCAGGACTGACCACAGTAATAATTAAATAGTGGACAGATACAAAGCACGTCGAGCAGCTCGCAGCAGTAACTATGACTCTCTTAAGGTAGCCAAATGCCTCGTCACTCGGCGAAATTTATTTGAAAGCTCGAGGATATCGTCATTGAAGTAACTCAGACAACGGTAACATGGACAGGTGGTGGCATATCGCTTCTGCAGGACTGACCACAGTACGAATTAAAGAGAGGAAAGATTCAAAGAAGGGGGAGCAGCTGGCTGCAGTAACTATGACTCCCTTAAGGTAGCCAAATGCCTCGTCATCCGGCGAGGTACATTTGCTAACTCGAGAGACTCGTAGTGGGAGTAACAGTGACGACGTTAACGTGGACATATAGTGGCACATCGGTTCTGTAGAACAGCCATAGCAAGAAGGATAGAGAGAAAGGGCTTAGAAAAGTGGGAGCAACAGGCTGGAGTACTATGTCTCTCTTAAGGTAGTCAAATGCCTCGTCACCATGTGAAACTTTTTTTGAAAACTCGAGGATATCTTCGTTAAGGTACCTCTGACAACGTTAAGGGTTACATGTAATGGCATATTGCTCCTGCAGGACTGACCACAGTAATAATTAAATAGTGGACAGATACAAAGTACGTCGAGCAGCTGGCAGCAGTAACTATGACTCTCTTAAGGTAGCCAAATGCCTCGTCACTCGCGAAATTTATTTGAAAGCTCGAGGATATCGTCATTGAAGTAACTCAGACAACGGTAACATGGACAGGTGGTGGCATATCGCTTCTGCAGGACTGACCACAGTACGAATTAAAGAGAGGAAAGATTCAAAGAAGGGGGAGCAGCTGGCTGCAGTAACTATGACTCCCATAAGGTAGCCAAATGCCTCGTCATCCGGCGAGGTACATTTGCTAACTCGAGAGACTCGTAGTGGGAGTAACAGTGACGACGTTAACGTGGACATATAGTGGCACATCGGTTCTGTAGAACAGCCATAGCAAGAATGATAGAGAGAAAGGGCTTAGAAAAGTGGGAGCAACAGGCTGGAGTACTATGTCTCTCTTAAGGTAGTCAAATGCCTCGTCACCATGTGAAATTTTTTTTGAAAACTCGAGGATATCTTCGTTAAGGTACCTCTGACAACGTTAAGGGTTACATGTAATGGCATATTGCTCCTGCAGGACTGACCACAGTAATAATTAAATAGTGGACAGATACAAAGCACGTCGAGCAGCTCGCAGCAGTAACTATGACTCTCTTAAGGTAGCCAAATGCCTCGTCACTCGGCGAAATTTATTTGAAAGCTCGAGGATATCGTCATTGAAGTAACTCAGACAACGGTAACATGGACAGGTGGTGGCATATCGCTTCTGCAGGACTGACCACAGTACGAATTAAAGAGAGGAAAGATTCAAAGAAGGGGGAGCAGCTGGCTGCAGTAACTATGACTCCCTTAAGGTAGCCAAATGCCTCGTCATCCGGCGAGGTACATTTGCTAACTCGAGAGACTCGTAGTGGGAGTAACAGTGACGACGTTAACGTGGACATATAGTGGCACATCGGTTCTGTAGAACAGCCATAGCAAGAAGGATAGAGAGAAAGGGCTTAGAAAAGTGGGAGCAACAGGCTGGAGTACTATGTCTCTCTTAAGGTAGTCAAATGCCTCGTCACCATGTGAAACTTTTTTTGAAAACTCGAGGATATCTTCGTTAAGGTACCTCTGACAACGTTAAGGGTTACATGTAATGGCATATTGCTCCTGCAGGACTGACCACAGTAATAATTAAATAGTGGACAGATACAAAGCACGTCGAGCAGCTCGCAGCAGTAACTATGACTCTCTTAAGGTAGCCAAATGCCTCGTCACTCGGCGAAATTTATTTGAAAGCTCGAGGATATCGTCATTGAAGTAACTCAGACAACGGTAACATGGACAGGTGGTGGCATATCGCTTCTGCAGGACTGACCACAGTACGAATTAAAGAGAGGAAAGATTCAAAGAAGGGGGAGCAGCTGGCTGCAGTAACTATGACTCCCTTAAGGTAGCCAAATGCCTCGTCATCCGGCGAGGTACATTTGCTAACTCGAGAGACTCGTAGTGGGAGTAACAGTGACGACGTTAACGTGGACATATAGTGGCACATCGGTTCTGTAGAACAGCCATAGCAAGAAGGATAGAGAGAAAGGGCTTAGAAAAGTGGGAGCAACAGGCTGGAGTACTATGTCTCTCTTAAGGTAGTCAAATGCCTCGTCACCATGTGAAACTTTTTTTGAAAACTCGAGGATATCTTCGTTAAGGTACCTCTGACAACGTTAAGGGTTACATGTAATGGCATATTGCTCCTGCAGGACTGACCACAGTAATAATTAAATAGTGGACAGATACAAAGTACGTCGAGCAGCTGGCAGCAGTAACTATGACTCTCTTAAGGTAGCCAAATGCCTCGTCACTCGCGAAATTTATTTGAAAGCTCGAGGATATCGTCATTGAAGTAACTCAGACAACGGTAACATGGACAGGTGGTGGCATATCGCTTCTGCAGGACTGACCACAGTACGAATTAAAGAGAGGAAAGATTCAAAGAAGGGGGAGCAGCTGGCTGCAGTAACTATGACTCCCATAAGGTAGCCAAATGCCTCGTCATCCGGCGAGGTACATTTGCTAACTCGAGAGACTCGTAGTGGGAGTAACAGTGACGACGTTAACGTGGACATATAGTGGCACATCGGTTCTGTAGAACAGCCATAGCAAGAATGATAGAGAGAAAGGGCTTAGAAAAGTGGGAGCAACAGGCTGGAGTACTATGTCTCTCTTAAGGTAGTCAAATGCCTCGTCACCATGTGAAATTTTTTTTGAAAACTCGAGGATATCTTCGTTAAGGTACCTCTGACAACGTTAAGGGTTACATGTAATGGCATATTGCTCCTGCAGGACTGACCACAGTAATAATTAAATAGTGGACAGATACAAAGTACGTCGAGCAGCTGGCAGCAGTAACTATGACTCTCTTAAGGTAGCCAAATGCCTCGTCACTCGCGAAATTTATTTGAAAGCTCGAGGATATCGTCATTGAAGTAACTCAGACAACGGTAACATGGACAGGTGGTGGCATATCGCTTCTGCAGGACTGACCACAGTACGAATTAAAGAGAGGAAAGATTCAAAGAAGGGGGAGCAGCTGGCTGCAGTAACTATGACTCCCATAAGGTAGCCAAATGCCTCGTCATCCGGCGAGGTACATTTGCTAACTCGAGAGACTCGTAGTGGGAGTAACAGTGACGACGTTAACGTGGACATATAGTGGCACATCGGTTCTGTAGAACAGCCATAGCAAGAATGATAGAGAGAAAGGGCTTAGAAAAGTGGGAGCAACAGGCTGGAGTACTATGTCTCTCTTAAGGTAGTCAAATGCCTCGTCACCATGTGAAATTTTTTTTGAAAACTCGAGGATATCTTCGTTAAGGTACCTCTGACAACGTTAAGGGTTACATGTAATGGCATATTGCTCCTGCAGGACTGACCACAGTAATAATTAAATAGTGGACAGATACAAAGTACGTCGAGCAGCTGGCAGCAGTAACTATGACTCTCTTAAGGTAGCCAAATGCCTCGTCACTCGCGAAATTTATTTGAAAGCTCGAGGATATCGTCATTGAAGTAACTCAGACAACGGTAACATGGACAGGTGGTGGCATATCGCTTCTGCAGGACTGACAACAGTACGAATTAAAGAGAGGAAAGATTCAAAGAAGGGGGAGCAGCTGGCTGCAGTAACTATGACTCCCTTAAGGTAGCCAAATGCCTCGTCATCCGGCGAGGTACATTTGCTAACTCGAGAGACTCGTAGTGGGAGTAACAGTGACGACGTTAACGTGGACATATAGTGGCACATCGGTTCTGTAGAACAGCCATAGCAAGAAGGATAGAGAGAAAGGGCTTAGAAAAGTGGGAGCAACAGGCTGGAGTACTATGTCTCTCTTAAGGTAGTCAAATGCCTCGTCACCATGTGAAACTTTTTTTGAAAACTCGAGGATATCTTCGTTAAGGTACCTCTGACAACGTTAAGGGTTACATGTAATGGCATATTGCTCCTGCAGGACTGACCACAGTAATAATTAAATAGTGGACAGATACAAAGTACGTCGAGCAGCTGGCAGCAGTAACTATGACTCTCTTAAGGTAGCCAAATGCCTCGTCACTCGCGAAATTTATTTGAAAGCTCGAGGATATCGTCATTGAAGTAACTCAGACAACGGTAACATGGACAGGTGGTGGCATATCGCTTCTGCAGGACTGACCACAGTACGAATTAAAGAGAGGAAAGATTCAAAGAAGGGGGAGCAGCTGGCTGCAGTAACTATGACTCCCATAAGGTAGCCAAATGCCTCGTCATCCGGCGAGGTACATTTGCTAACTCGAGAGACTCGTAGTGGGAGTAACAGTGACGACGTTAACGTGGACATATAGTGGCACATCGGTTCTGTAGAACAGCCATAGCAAGAATGATAGAGAGAAAGGGCTTAGAAAAGTGGGAGCAACAGGCTGGAGTACTATGTCTCTCTTAAGGTAGTCAAATGCCTCGTCACCATGTGAAATTTTTTTTGAAAACTCGAGGATATCTTCGTTAAGGTACCTCTGACAACGTTAAGGGTTACATGTAATGGCATATTGCTCCTGCAGGACTGACCACAGTAATAATTAAATAGTGGACAGATACAAAGTACGTCGAGCAGCTGGCAGCAGTAACTATGACTCTCTTAAGGTAGCCAAATGCCTCGTCACTCGCGAAATTTATTTGAAAGCTCGAGGATATCGTCATTGAAGTAACTCAGACAACGGTAACATGGACAGGTGGTGGCATATCGCTTCTGCAGGACTGACCACAGTACGAATTAAAGAGAGGAAAGATTCAAAGAAGGGGGAGCAGCTGGCTGCAGTAACTATGACTCCCATAAGGTAGCCAAATGCCTCGTCATCCGGCGAGGTACATTTGCTAACTCGAGAGACTCGTAGTGGGAGTAACAGTGACGACGTTAACGTGGACATATAGTGGCACATCGGTTCTGTAGAACAGCCATAGCAAGAATGATAGAGAGAAAGGGCTTAGAAAAGTGGGAGCAACAGGCTGGAGTACTATGTCTCTCTTAAGGTAGTCAAATGCCTCGTCACCATGTGAAATTTTTTTTGAAAACTCGAGGATATCTTCGTTAAGGTACCTCTGACAACGTTAAGGGTTACATGTAATGGCATATTGCTCCTGCAGGACTGACCACAGTAATAATTAAATAGTGGACAGATACAAAGTACGTCGAGCAGCTGGCAGCAGTAACTATGACTCTCTTAAGGTAGCCAAATGCCTCGTCACTCGCGAAATTTATTTGAAAGCTCGAGGATATCGTCATTGAAGTAACTCAGACAACGGTAACATGGACAGGTGGTGGCATATCGCTTCTGCAGGACTGACCACAGTACGAATTAAAGAGAGGAAAGATTCAAAGAAGGGGGAGCAGCTGGCTGCAGTAACTATGACTCCCATAAGGTAGCCAAATGCCTCGTCATCCGGCGAGGTACATTTGCTAACTCGAGAGACTCGTAGTGGGAGTAACAGTGACGACGTTAACGTGGACATATAGTGGCACATCGGTTCTGTAGAACAGCCATAGCAAGAAGGATAGAGAGAAAGGGCTTAGAAAAGTGGGAGCAACAGGCTGGAGTACTATGTCTCTCTTAAGGTAGCCAAATGCCTCGTCACCATGTGAAATTTTTTTTGAAAACTCGAGGATATCTTCGTTAAGGTACCTCTGACAACGTTAAGGGTTACATGTAATGGCATATTGCTCCTGCAGGACTGACCACAGTAATAATTAAATAGTGGACAGATACAAAGCACGTCGAGCAGCTCGCAGCAGTAACTATGACTCTCTTAAGGTAGCCAAATGCCTCGTCACTCGGCGAAATTTATTTGAAAGCTCGAGGATATCGTCATTGAAGTAACTCAGACAACGGTAACATGGACAGGTGGTGGCATATCGCTTCTGCAGGACTGACCACAGTACGAATTAAAGAGAGGAAAGATTCAAAGAAGGGGGAGCAGCTGGCTGCAGTAACTATGACTCCCTTAAGGTAGCCAAATGCCTCGTCATCCGGCGAGGTACATTTGCTAACTCGAGAGACTCGTAGTGGGAGTAACAGTGACGACGTTAACGTGGACATATAGTGGCACATCGGTTCTGTAGAACAGCCATAGCAAGAAGGATAGAGAGAAAGGGCTTAGAAAAGTGGGAGCAACAGGCTGGAGTACTATGTCTCTCTTAAGGTAGTCAAATGCCTCGTCACCATGTGAAACTTTTTTTGAAAACTCGAGGATATCTTCGTTAAGGTACCTCTGACAACGTTAAGGGTTACATGTAATGGCATATTGCTCCTGCAGGACTGACCACAGTAATAATTAAATAGTGGACAGATACAAAGCACGTCGAGCAGCTCGCAGCAGTAACTATGACTCTCTTAAGGTAGCCAAATGCCTCGTCACTCGGCGAAATTTATTTGAAAGCTCGAGGATATCGTCATTGAAGTAACTCAGACAACGGTAACATGGACAGGTGGTGGCATATCGCTTCTGCAGGACTGACCACAGTACGAATTAAAGAGAGGAAAGATTCAAAGAAGGGGGAGCAGCTGGCTGCAGTAACTATGACTCCCTTAAGGTAGCCAAATGCCTCGTCATCCGGCGAGGTACATTTGCTAACTCGAGAGACTCGTAGTGGGAGTAACAGTGACGACGTTAACGTGGACATATAGTGGCACATCGGTTCTGTAGAACAGCCATAGCAAGAAGGATAGAGAGAAAGGGCTTAGAAAAGTGGGAGCAACAGGCTGGAGTACTATGTCTCTCTTAAGGTAGTCAAATGCCTCGTCACCATGTGAAACTTTTTTTGAAAACTCGAGGATATCTTCGTTAAGGTACCTCTGACAACGTTAAGGGTTACATGTAATGGCATATTGCTCCTGCAGGACTGACCACAGTAATAATTAAATAGTGGACAGATACAAAGTACGTCGAGCAGCTGGCAGCAGTAACTATGACTCTCTTAAGGTAGCCAAATGCCTCGTCACTCGCGAAATTAATTTGAAAGCTCGAGGATATCGTCATTGAAGTAACTCAGACAACGGTAACATGGACAGGTGGTGGCATATCGCTTCTGCAGGACTGACCACAGTACGAATTAAAGAGAGGAAAGATTCAAAGAAGGGGGAGCAGCTGGCTGCAGTAACTATGACTCCCATAAGGTAGCCAAATGCCTCGTCATCCGGCGAGGTACATTTGCTAACTCGAGAGACTCGTAGTGGGAGTAACAGTGACGACGTTAACGTGGACATATAGTGGCACATCGGTTCTGTAGAACAGCCATAGCAAGAATGATAGAGAGAAAGGGCTTAGAAAAGTGGGAGCAACAGGCTGGAGTACTATGTCTCTCTTAAGGTAGTCAAATGCCTCGTCACCATGTGAAATTTTTTTTGAAAACTCGAGGATATCTTCGTTAAGGTACCTCTGACAACGTTAAGGGTTACATGTAATGGCATATTGCTCCTGCAGGACTGACCACAGTAATAATTAAATAGTGGACAGATACAAAGTACGTCGAGCAGCTGGCAGCAGTAACTATGACTCTCTTAAGGTAGCCAAATGCCTCGTCACTCGCGAAATTTATTTGAAAGCTCGAGGATATCGTCATTGAAGTAACTCAGACAACGGTAACATGGACAGGTGGTGGCATATCGCTTCTGCAGGACTGACCCCAGTACGAATTAAAGAGAGGAAAGATTCAAAGAAGGGGGAGCAGCTGGCTGCAGTAACTATGACTCCCATAAGGTAGCCAAATGCCTCGTCATCCGGCGAGGTACATTTGCTAACTCGAGAGACTCGTAGTGGGAGTAACAGTGACGACGTTAACGTGGACATATAGTGGCACATCGGTTCTGTAGAACAGCCATAGCAAGAAGGATAGAGAGAAAGGGCTTAGAAAAGTGGGAGCAACAGGCTGGAGTACTATGTCTCTCTTAAGGTAGCCAAATGCCTCGTCACCATGTGAAATTTTTTTTGAAAACTCGAGGATATCTTCGTTAAGGTACCTCTGACAACGTTAAGGGTTACATGTAATGGCATATTGCTCCTGCAGGACTGACCACAGTAATAATTAAATAGTGGACAGATACAAAGCACGTCGAGCAGCTCGCAGCAGTAACTATGACTCTCTTAAGGTAGCCAAATGCCTCGTCACTCGGCGAAATTTATTTGAAAGCTCGAGGATATCGTCATTGAAGTAACTCAGACAACGGTAACATGGACAGGTGGTGGCATATCGCTTCTGCAGGACTGACCACAGTACGAATTAAAGAGAGGAAAGATTCAAAGAAGGGGGAGCAGCTGGCTGCAGTAACTATGACTCCCTTAAGGTAGCCAAATGCCTCGTCATCCGGCGAGGTACATTTGCTAACTCGAGAGACTCGTAGTGGGAGTAACAGTGACGACGTTAACGTGGACATATAGTGGCACATCGGTTCTGTAGAACAGCCATAGCAAGAAGGATAGAGAGAAAGGGCTTAGAAAAGTGGGAGCAACAGGCTGGAGTACTATGTCTCTCTTAAGGTAGTCAAATGCCTCGTCACCATGTGAAACTTTTTTTGAAAACTCGAGGATATCTTCGTTAAGGTACCTCTGACAACGTTAAGGGTTACATGTAATGGCATATTGCTCCTGCAGGACTGACCACAGTAATAATTAAATAGTGGACAGATACAAAGCACGTCGAGCAGCTCGCAGCAGTAACTATGACTCTCTTAAGGTAGCCAAATGCCTCGTCACTCGGCGAAATTTATTTGAAAGCTCGAGGATATCGTCATTGAAGTAACTCAGACAACGGTAACATGGACAGGTGGTGGCATATCGCTTCTGCAGGACTGACCACAGTACGAATTAAAGAGAGGAAAGATTCAAAGAAGGGGGAGCAGCTGGCTGCAGTAACTATGACTCCCTTAAGGTAGCCAAATGCCTCGTCATCCGGCGAGGTACATTTGCTAACTCGAGAGACTCGTAGTGGGAGTAACAGTGACGACGTTAACGTGGACATATAGTGGCACATCGGTTCTGTAGAACAGCCATAGCAAGAAGGATAGAGAGAAAGGGCTTAGAAAAGTGGGAGCAACAGGCTGGAGTACTATGTCTCTCTTAAGGTAGTCAAATGCCTCGTCACCATGTGAAACTTTTTTTGAAAACTCGAGGATATCTTCGTTAAGGTACCTCTGACAACGTTAAGGGTTACATGTAATGGCATATTGCTCCTGCAGGACTGACCACAGTAATAATTAAATAGTGGACAGATACAAAGCACGTCGAGCAGCTCGCAGCAGTAACTATGACTCTCTTAAGGTAGCCAAATGCCTCGTCACTCGGCGAAATTTATTTGAAAGCTCGAGGATATCGTCATTGAAGTAACTCAGACAACGGTAACATGGACAGGTGGTGGCATATCGCTTCTGCAGGACTGACCACAGTACGAATTAAAGAGAGGAAAGATTCAAAGAAGGGGGAGCAGCTGGCTGCAGTAACTATAACTCCCTTAAGGTAGCCAAATGCCTCGTCATCCGGCGAGGTACATTTGCTAACTCGAGAGACTCGTAGTGGGAGTAACAGTGACGACGTTAACGTGGACATATAGTGGCACATCGGTTCTGTAGAACAGCCATAGCAAGAAGGATAGAGAGAAAGGGCTTAGAAAAGTGGGAGCAACAGGCTGGAGTACTATGTCTCTCTTAAGGTAGCCAAATGCCTCGTCACCATGTGAAACTTTTTTTGAAAACTCGAGGATATCTTCGTTAAGGTACCTCTGACAACGTTAAGGGTTACATGTAATGGCATATTGCTCCTGCAGGACTGACCACAGTAATAATTAAATAGTGGACAGATACAAAGTACGTCGAGCAGCTGGCAGCAGTAACTATGACTCTCTTAAGGTAGCCAAATGCCTCGTCACTCGCGAAATTTATTTGAAAGCTCGAGGATATCGTCATTGAAGTAACTCAGACAACGGTAACATGGACAGGTGGTGGCATATCGCTTCTGCAGGACTGACCACAGTACGAATTAAAGAGAGGAAAGATTCAAAGAAGGGGGAGCAGCTGGCTGCAGTAACTATGACTCCCATAAGGTAGCCAAATGCCTCGTCATCCGGCGAGGTACATTTGCTAACTCGAGAGACTCGTAGTGGGAGTAACAGTGACGACGTTAACGTGGACATATAGTGGCACATCGGTTCTGTAGAACAGCCATAGCAAGAATGATAGAGAGAAAGGGCTTAGAAAAGTGGGAGCAACAGGCTGGAGTACTATGTCTCTCTTAAGGTAGTCAAATGCCTCGTCACCATGTGAAATTTTTTTTGAAAACTCGAGGATATCTTCGTTAAGGTACCTCTGACAACGTTAAGGGTTACATGTAATGGCATATTGCTCCTGCAGGACTGACCACAGTAATAATTAAATAGTGGACAGATACAAAGTACGTCGAGCAGCTGGCAGCAGTAACTATGACTCTCTTAAGGTAGCCAAATGCCTCGTCACTCGCGAAATTTATTTGAAAGCTCGAGGATATCGTCATTGAAGTAACTCAGACAACGGTAACATGGACAGGTGGTGGCATATCGCTTCTGCAGGACTGACCCCCAGTACGAATTAAAGAGAGGAAAGATTCAAAGAAGGGGGAGCAGCTGGCTGCAGTAACTATGACTCCCATAAGGTAGCCAAATGCCTCGTCATCCGGCGAGGTACATTTGCTAACTCGAGAGACTCGTAGTGGGAGTAACAGTGACGACGTTAACGTGGACATATAGTGGCACATCGGTTCTGTAGAACAGCCATAGCAAGAAGGATAGAGAGAAAGGGCTTAGAAAAGTGGGAGCAACAGGCTGGAGTACTATGTCTCTCTTAAGGTAGTCAAATGCCTCGTCACCATGTGAAACTTTTTTTGAAAACTCGAGGATATCTTCGTTAAGGTACCTCTGACAACGTTAAGGGTTACATGTAATGGCATATTGCTCCTGCAGGACTGACCACAGTAATAATTAAATAGTGGACAGATACAAAGCACGTCGAGCAGCTCGCAGCAGTAACTATGACTCTCTTAAGGTAGCCAAATGCCTCGTCACTCGGCGAAATTTATTTGAAAGCTCGAGGATATCGTCATTGAAGTAACTCAGACAACGGTAACATGGACAGGTGGTGGCATATCGCTTCTGCAGGACTGACCACAGTACGAATTAAAGAGAGGAAAGATTCAAAGAAGGGGGAGCAGCTGGCTGCAGTAACTATGACTCCCTTAAGGTAGCCAAATGCCTCGTCATCCGGCGAGGTACATTTGCTAACTCGAGAGACTCGTAGTGGGAGTAACAGTGACGACGTTAACGTGGACATATAGTGGCACATCGGTTCTGTAGAACAGCCATAGCAAGAAGGATAGAGAGAAAGGGCTTAGAAAAGTGGGAGCAACAGGCTGGAGTACTATGTCTCTCTTAAGGTAGTCAAATGCCTCGTCACCATGTGAAACTTTTTTTGAAAACTCGAGGATATCTTCGTTAAGGTACCTCTGACAACGTTAAGGGTTACATGTAATGGCATATTGCTCCTGCAGGACTGACCACAGTAATAATTAAATAGTGGACAGATACAAAGCACGTCGAGCAGCTCGCAGCAGTAACTATGACTCTCTTAAGGTAGCCAAATGCCTCGTCACTCGACGAAATTTATTTGAAAGCTCGAGGATATCGTCATTGAAGTAACTCAGACAACGGTAACATGGACAGGTGGTGGCATATCGCTTCTGCAGGACTGACCACAGTACGAATTAAAGAGAGGAAAGATTCAAAGAAGGGGGAGCAGCTGGCTGCAGTAACTATAACTCCCTTAAGGTAGCCAAATGCCTCGTCATCCGGCGAGGTACATTTGCTAACTCGAGAGACTCGTAGTGGGAGTAACAGTGACGACGTTAACGTGGACATTTAGTGGCACATCGGTTCTGTAGAACAGCCATAGCAAGAAGGATAGAGAGAAAGGGCTTAGAAAAGTGGGAGCAACAGGCTGGAGTACTATGTCTCTCTTAAGGTAGCCAAATGCCTCGTCACCATGTGAAACTTTTTTTGAAAACTCGAGGATATCTTCGTTAAGGTACCTCTGACAACGTTAAGGGTTACATGTAATGGCATATTGCTCCTGCAGGACTGACCACAGTAATAATTAAATAGTGGACAGATACAAAGTACGTCGAGCAGCTGGCAGCAGTAACTATGACTCTCTTAAGGTAGCCAAATGCCTCGTCACTCGCGAAATTTATTTGAAAGCTCGAGGATATCGTCATTGAAGTAACTCAGACAACGGTAACATGGACAGGTGGTGGCATATCGCTTCTGCAGGACTGACCACAGTACGAATTAAAGAGAGGAAAGATTCAAAGAAGGGGGAGCAGCTGGCTGCAGTAACTATGACTCCCATAAGGTAGCCAAATGCCTCGTCATCCGGCGAGGTACATTTGCTAACTCGAGAGACTCGTAGTGGGAGTAACAGTGACGACGTTAACGTGGACATATAGTGGCACATCGGTTCTGTAGAACAGCCATAGCAAGAATGATAGAGAGAAAGGGCTTAGAAAAGTGGGAGCAACAGGCTGGAGTACTATGTCTCTCTTAAGGTAGTCAAATGCCTCGTCACCATGTGAAATTTTTTTTGAAAACTCGAGGATATCTTCGTTAAGGTACCTCTGACAACGTTAAGGGTTACATGTAATGGCATATTGCTCCTGCAGGACTGACCACAGTAATAATTAAATAGTGGACAGATACAAAGTACGTCGAGCAGCTGGCAGCAGTAACTATGACTCTCTTAAGGTAGCCAAATGCCTCGTCACTCGCGAAATTTATTTGAAAGCTCGAGGATATCGTCATTGAAGTAACTCAGACAACGGTAACATGGACAGGTGGTGGCATATCGCTTCTGCAGGACTGACCACAGTACGAATTAAAGAGAGGAAAGATTCAAAGAAGGGGGAGCAGCTGGCTGCAGTAACTATGACTCCCATAAGGTAGCCAAATGCCTCGTCATCCGGCGAGGTACATTTGCTAACTCGAGAGACTCGTAGTGGGAGTAACAGTGACGACGTTAACGTGGACATATAGTGGCACATCGGTTCTGTAGAACAGCCATAGCAAGAAGGATAGAGAGAAAGGGCTTAGAAAAGTGGGAGCAACAGGCTGGAGTACTATGTCTCTCTTAAGGTAGCCAAATGCCTCGTCACCATGTGAAATTTTTTTTGAAAACTCGAGGATATCTTCGTTAAGGTACCTCTGACAACGTTAAGGGTTACATGTAATGGCATATTGCTCCTGCAGGACTGACCACAGTAATAATTAAATAGTGGACAGATACAAAGCACGTCGAGCAGCTCGCAGCAGTAACTATGACTCTCTTAAGGTAGCCAAATGCCTCGTCACTCGGCGAAATTTATTTGAAAGCTCGAGGATATCGTCATTGAAGTAACTCAGACAACGGTAACATGGACAGGTGGTGGCATATCGCTTCTGCAGGACTGACCACAGTACGAATTAAAGAGAGGAAAGATTCAAAGAAGGGGGAGCAGCTGGCTGCAGTAACTATGACTCCCTTAAGGTAGCCAAATGCCTCGTCATCCGGCGAGGTACATTTGCTAACTCGAGAGACTCGTAGTGGGAGTAACAGTGACGACGTTAACGTGGACATATAGTGGCACATCGGTTCTGTAGAACAGCCATAGCAAGAAGGATAGAGAGAAAGGGCTTAGAAAAGTGGGAGCAACAGGCTGGAGTACTATGTCTCTCTTAAGGTAGTCAAATGCCTCGTCACCATGTGAAACTTTTTTTGAAAACTCGAGGATATCTTCGTTAAGGTACCTCTGACAACGTTAAGGGTTACATGTAATGGCATATTGCTCCTGCAGGACTGACCACAGTAATAATTAAATAGTGGACAGATACAAAGCACGTCGAGCAGCTCGCAGCAGTAACTATGACTCTCTTAAGGTAGCCAAATGCCTCGTCACTCGGCGAAATTTATTTGAAAGCTCGAGGATATCGTCATTGAAGTAACTCAGACAACGGTAACATGGACAGGTGGTGGCATATCGCTTCTGCAGGACTGACCACAGTACGAATTAAAGAGAGGAAAGATTCAAAGAAGGGGGAGCAGCTGGCTGCAGTAACTATGACTCCCTTAAGGTAGCCAAATGCCTCGTCATCCGGCGAGGTACATTTGCTAACTCGAGAGACTCGTAGTGGGAGTAACAGTGACGACGTTAACGTGGACATATAGTGGCACATCGGTTCTGTAGAACAGCCATAGCAAGAAGGATAGAGAGAAAGGGCTTAGAAAAGTGGGAGCAACAGGCTGGAGTACTATGTCTCTCTTAAGGTAGTCAAATGCCTCGTCACCATGTGAAACTTTTTTTGAAAACTCGAGGATATCTTCGTTAAGGTACCTCTGACAACGTTAAGGGTTACATGTAATGGCATATTGCTCCTGCAGGACTGACCACAGTAATAATTAAATAGTGGACAGATACAAAGTACGTCGAGCAGCTGGCAGCAGTAACTATGACTCTCTTAAGGTAGCCAAATGCCTCGTCACTCGCGAAATTTATTTGAAAGCTCGAGGATATCGTCATTGAAGTAACTCAGACAACGGTAACATGGACAGGTGGTGGCATATCGCTTCTGCAGGACTGACCACAGTACGAATTAAAGAGAGGAAAGATTCAAAGAAGGGGGAGCAGCTGGCTGCAGTAACTATGACTCCCATAAGGTAGCCAAATGCCTCGTCATCCGGCGAGGTACATTTGCTAACTCGAGAGACTCGTAGTGGGAGTAACAGTGACGACGTTAACGTGGACATATAGTGGCACATCGGTTCTGTAGAACAGCCATAGCAAGAATGATAGAGAGAAAGGGCTTAGAAAAGTGGGAGCAACAGGCTGGAGTACTATGTCTCTCTTAAGGTAGTCAAATGCCTCGTCACCATGTGAAATTTTTTTTGAAAACTCGAGGATATCTTCGTTAAGGTACCTCTGACAACGTTAAGGGTTACATGTAATGGCATATTGCTCCTGCAGGACTGACCACAGTAATAATTAAATAGTGGACAGATACAAAGTACGTCGAGCAGCTGGCAGCAGTAACTATGACTCTCTTAAGGTAGCCAAATGCCTCGTCACTCGCGAAATTTATTTGAAAGCTCGAGGATATCGTCATTGAAGTAACTCAGACAACGGTAACATGGACAGGTGGTGGCATATCGCTTCTGCAGGACTGACCCCCCAGTACGAATTAAAGAGAGGAAAGATTCAAAGAAGGGGGAGCAGCTGGCTGCAGTAACTATGACTCCCATAAGGTAGCCAAATGCCTCGTCATCCGGCGAGGTACATTTGCTAACTCGAGAGACTCGTAGTGGGAGTAACAGTGACGACGTTAACGTGGACATATAGTGGCACATCGGTTCTGTAGAACAGCCATAGCAAGAAGGATAGAGAGAAAGGGCTTAGAAAAGTGGGAGCAACAGGCTGGAGTACTATGTCTCTCTTAAGGTAGCCAAATGCCTCGTCACCATGTGAAATTTTTTTTGAAAACTCGAGGATATCTTCGTTAAGGTACCTCTGACAACGTTAAGGGTTACATGTAATGGCATATTGCTCCTGCAGGACTGACCACAGTAATAATTAAATAGTGGACAGATACAAAGCACGTCGAGCAGCTCGCAGCAGTAACTATGACTCTCTTAAGGTAGCCAAATGCCTCGTCACTCGGCGAAATTTATTTGAAAGCTCGAGGATATCGTCATTGAAGTAACTCAGACAACGGTAACATGGACAGGTGGTGGCATATCGCTTCTGCAGGACTGACCACAGTACGAATTAAAGAGAGGAAAGATTCAAAGAAGGGGGAGCAGCTGGCTGCAGTAACTATGACTCCCTTAAGGTAGCCAAATGCCTCGTCATCCGGCGAGGTACATTTGCTAACTCGAGAGACTCGTAGTGGGAGTAACAGTGACGACGTTAACGTGGACATATAGTGGCACATCGGTTCTGTAGAACAGCCATAGCAAGAAGGATAGAGAGAAAGGGCTTAGAAAAGTGGGAGCAACAGGCTGGAGTACTATGTCTCTCTTAAGGTAGTCAAATGCCTCGTCACCATGTGAAACTTTTTTTGAAAACTCGAGGATATCTTCGTTAAGGTACCTCTGACAACGTTAAGGGTTACATGTAATGGCATATTGCTCCTGCAGGACTGACCACAGTAATAATTAAATAGTGGACAGATACAAAGCACGTCGAGCAGCTCGCAGCAGTAACTATGACTCTCTTAAGGTAGCCAAATGCCTCGTCACTCGGCGAAATTTATTTGAAAGCTCGAGGATATCGTCATTGAAGTAACTCAGACAACGGTAACATGGACAGGTGGTGGCATATCGCTTCTGCAGGACTGACCACAGTACGAATTAAAGAGAGGAAAGATTCAAAGAAGGGGGAGCAGCTGGCTGCAGTAACTATGACTCCCTTAAGGTAGCCAAATGCCTCGTCATCCGGCGAGGTACATTTGCTAACTCGAGAGACTCGTAGTGGGAGTAACAGTGACGACGTTAACGTGGACATATAGTGGCACATCGGTTCTGTAGAACAGCCATAGCAAGAAGGATAGAGAGAAAGGGCTTAGAAAAGTGGGAGCAACAGGCTGGAGTACTATGTCTCTCTTAAGGTAGTCAAATGCCTCGTCACCATGTGAAACTTTTTTTGAAAACTCGAGGATATCTTCGTTAAGGTACCTCTGACAACGTTAAGGGTTACATGTAATGGCATATTGCTCCTGCAGGACTGACCACAGTAATAATTAAATAGTGGACAGATACAAAGCACGTCGAGCAGCTCGCAGCAGTAACTATGACTCTCTTAAGGTAGCCAAATGCCTCGTCACTCGACGAAATTTATTTGAAAGCTCGAGGATATCGTCATTGAAGTAACTCAGACAACGGTAACATGGACAGGTGGTGGCATATCGCTTCTGCAGGACTGACCCCCAGTACGAATTAAAGAGAGGAAAGATTCAAAGAAGGGGGAGCAGCTGGCTGCAGTAACTATAACTCCCTTAAGGTAGCCAAATGCCTCGTCATCCGGCGAGGTACATTTGCTAACTCGAGAGACTCGTAGTGGGAGTAACAGTGACGACGTTAACGTGGACATATAGTGGCACATCGGTTCTGTAGAACAGCCATAGCAAGAAGGATAGAGAGAAAGGGCTTAGAAAAGTGGGAGCAACAGGCTGGAGTACTATGTCTCTCTTAAGGTAGCCAAATGCCTCGTCACCATGTGAAACTTTTTTTGAAAACTCGAGGATATCTTCGTTAAGGTACCTCTGACAACGTTAAGGGTTACATGTAATGGCATATTGCTCCTGCAGGACTGACCACAGTAATAATTAAATAGTGGACAGATACAAAGTACGTCGAGCAGCTGGCAGCAGTAACTATGACTCTCTTAAGGTAGCCAAATGCCTCGTCACTCGCGAAATTTATTTGAAAGCTCGAGGATATCGTCATTGAAGTAACTCAGACAACGGTAACATGGACAGGTGGTGGCATATCGCTTCTGCAGGACTGACCACAGTACGAATTAAAGAGAGGAAAGATTCAAAGAAGGGGGAGCAGCTGGCTGCAGTAACTATGACTCCCATAAGGTAGCCAAATGCCTCGTCATCCGGCGAGGTACATTTGCTAACTCGAGAGACTCGTAGTGGGAGTAACAGTGACGACGTTAACGTGGACATATAGTGGCACATCGGTTCTGTAGAACAGCCATAGCAAGAAGGATAGAGAGAAAGGGCTTAGAAAAGTGGGAGCAACAGGCTGGAGTACTATGTCTCTCTTAAGGTAGCCAAATGCCTCGTCACCATGTGAAATTTTTTTTGAAAACTCGAGGATATCTTCGTTAAGGTACCTCTGACAACGTTAAGGGTTACATGTAATGGCATATTGCTCCTGCAGGACTGACCACAGTAATAATTAAATAGTGGACAGATACAAAGCACGTCGAGCAGCTCGCAGCAGTAACTATGACTCTCTTAAGGTAGCCAAATGCCTCGTCACTCGGCGAAATTTATTTGAAAGCTCGAGGATATCGTCATTGAAGTAACTCAGACAACGGTAACATGGACAGGTGGTGGCATATCGCTTCTGCAGGACTGACCACAGTACGAATTAAAGAGAGGAAAGATTCAAAGAAGGGGGAGCAGCTGGCTGCAGTAACTATGACTCCCTTAAGGTAGCCAAATGCCTCGTCATCCGGCGAGGTACATTTGCTAACTCGAGAGACTCGTAGTGGGAGTAACAGTGACGACGTTAACGTGGACATATAGTGGCACATCGGTTCTGTAGAACAGCCATAGCAAGAAGGATAGAGAGAAAGGGCTTAGAAAAGTGGGAGCAACAGGCTGGAGTACTATGTCTCTCTTAAGGTAGTCAAATGCCTCGTCACCATGTGAAACTTTTTTTGAAAACTCGAGGATATCTTCGTTAAGGTACCTCTGACAACGTTAAGGGTTACATGTAATGGCATATTGCTCCTGCAGGACTGACCACAGTAATAATTAAATAGTGGACAGATACAAAGCACGTCGAGCAGCTCGCAGCAGTAACTATGACTCTCTTAAGGTAGCCAAATGCCTCGTCACTCGGCGAAATTTATTTGAAAGCTCGAGGATATCGTCATTGAAGTAACTCAGACAACGGTAACATGGACAGGTGGTGGCATATCGCTTCTGCAGGACTGACCACAGTACGAATTAAAGAGAGGAAAGATTCAAAGAAGGGGGAGCAGCTGGCTGCAGTAACTATGACTCCCTTAAGGTAGCCAAATGCCTCGTCATCCGGCGAGGTACATTTGCTAACTCGAGAGACTCGTAGTGGGAGTAACAGTGACGACGTTAACGTGGACATATAGTGGCACATCGGTTCTGTAGAACAGCCATAGCAAGAAGGATAGAGAGAAAGGGCTTAGAAAAGTGGGAGCAACAGGCTGGAGTACTATGTCTCTCTTAAGGTAGTCAAATGCCTCGTCACCATGTGAAACTTTTTTTGAAAACTCGAGGATATCTTCGTTAAGGTACCTCTGACAACGTTAAGGGTTACATGTAATGGCATATTGCTCCTGCAGGACTGACCACAGTAATAATTAAATAGTGGACAGATACAAAGCACGTCGAGCAGCTCGCAGCAGTAACTATGACTCTCTTAAGGTAGCCAAATGCCTCGTCACTCGACGAAATTTATTTGAAAGCTCGAGGATATCGTCATTGAAGTAACTCAGACAACGGTAACATGGACAGGTGGTGGCATATCGCTTCTGCAGGACTGACCACAGTACGAATTAAAGAGAGGAAAGATTCAAAGAAGGGGGAGCAGCTGGCTGCAGTAACTATAACTCCCTTAAGGTAGCCAAATGCCTCGTCATCCGGCGAGGTACATTTGCTAACTCGAGAGACTCGTAGTGGGAGTAACAGTGACGACGTTAACGTGGACATATAGTGGCACATCGGTTCTGTAGAACAGCCATAGCAAGAAGGATAGAGAGAAAGGGCTTAGAAAAGTGGGAGCAACAGGCTGGAGTACTATGTCTCTCTTAAGGTAGCCAAATGCCTCGTCACCATGTGAAACTTTTTTTGAAAACTCGAGGATATCTTCGTTAAGGTACCTCTGACAACGTTAAGGGTTACATGTAATGGCATATTGCTCCTGCAGGACTGACCACAGTAATAATTAAATAGTGGACAGATACAAAGTACGTCGAGCAGCTGGCAGCAGTAACTATGACTCTCTTAAGGTAGCCAAATGCCTCGTCACTCGCGAAATTTATTTGAAAGCTCGAGGATATCGTCATTGAAGTAACTCAGACAACGGTAACATGGACAGGTGGTGGCATATCGCTTCTGCAGGACTGACCACAGTACGAATTAAAGAGAGGAAAGATTCAAAGAAGGGGGAGCAGCTGGCTGCAGTAACTATGACTCCCATAAGGTAGCCAAATGCCTCGTCATCCGGCGAGGTACATTTGCTAACTCGAGAGACTCGTAGTGGGAGTAACAGTGACGACGTTAACGTGGACATATAGTGGCACATCGGTTCTGTAGAACAGCCATAGCAAGAAGGATAGAGAGAAAGGGCTTAGAAAAGTGGGAGCAACAGGCTGGAGTACTATGTCTCTCTTAAGGTAGCCAAATGCCTCGTCACCATGTGAAATTTTTTTTGAAAACTCGAGGATATCTTCGTTAAGGTACCTCTGACAACGTTAAGGGTTACATGTAATGGCATATTGCTCCTGCAGGACTGACCACAGTAATAATTAAATAGTGGACAGATACAAAGCACGTCGAGCAGCTCGCAGCAGTAACTATGACTCTCTTAAGGTAGCCAAATGCCTCGTCACTCGGCGAAATTTATTTGAAAGCTCGAGGATATCGTCATTGAAGTAACTCAGACAACGGTAACATGGACAGGTGGTGGCATATCGCTTCTGCAGGACTGACCACAGTACGAATTAAAGAGAGGAAAGATTCAAAGAAGGGGGAGCAGCTGGCTGCAGTAACTATGACTCCCTTAAGGTAGCCAAATGCCTCGTCATCCGGCGAGGTACATTTGCTAACTCGAAGGACTCGTAGTGGGAGTAACAGTGACGACGTTAACGTGGACATATAGTGGCACATCGGTTCTGTAGAACAGCCATAGCAAGAAGGATAGAGAGAAAGGGCTTAGAAAAGTGGGAGCAACAGGCTGGAGTACTATGTCTCTCTTAAGGTAGTCAAATGCCTCGTCACCATGTGAAACTTTTTTTGAAAACTCGAGGATATCTTCGTTAAGGTACCTCTGACAACGTTAAGGGTTACATGTAATGGCATATTGCTCCTGCAGGACTGACCACAGTAATAATTAAATAGTGGACAGATACAAAGCACGTCGAGCAGCTCGCAGCAGTAACTATGACTCTCTTAAGGTAGCCAAATGCCTCGTCACTCGGCGAAATTTATTTGAAAGCTCGAGGATATCGTCATTGAAGTAACTCAGACAACGGTAACATGGACAGGTGGTGGCATATCGCTTCTGCAGGACTGACCACAGTACGAATTAAAGAGAGGAAAGATTCAAAGAAGGGGGAGCAGCTGGCTGCAGTAACTATGACTCCCTTAAGGTAGCCAAATGCCTCGTCATCCGGCGAGGTACATTTGCTAACTCGAGAGACTCGTAGTGGGAGTAACAGTGACGACGTTAACGTGGACATATAGTGGCACATCGGTTCTGTAGAACAGCCATAGCAAGAAGGATAGAGAGAAAGGGCTTAGAAAAGTGGGAGCAACAGGCTGGAGTACTATGTCTCTCTTAAGGTAGCCAAATGCCTCGTCACCATGTGAAACTTTTTTTGAAAACTCGAGGATATCTTCGTTAAGGTACCTCTGACAACGTTAAGGGTTACATGTAATGGCATATTGCTCCTGCAGGACTGACCACAGTAATAATTAAATAGTGGACAGATACAAAGCACGTCGAGCAGCTCGCAGCAGTAACTATGACTCTCTTAAGGTAGCCAAATGCCTCGTCACTCGGCGAAATTTATTTGAAAGCTCGAGGATATCGTCATTGAAGTAACTCAGACAACGGTAACATGGACAGGTGGTGGCATATCGCTTCTGCAGGACTGACCACAGTACGAATTAAAGAGAGGAAAGATTCAAAGAAGGGGGAGCAGCTGGCTGCAGTAACTATGACTCCCATAAGGTAGCCAAATGCCTCGTCATCCGGCGAGGTACATTTGCTAACTCGAGAGACTCGTAGTGGGAGTAACAGTGACGACGTTAACGTGGACATATAGTGGCACATCGGTTCTGTAGAACAGCCATAGCAAGAATGATAGAGAGAAAGGGCTTAGAAAAGTGGGAGCAACAGGCTGGAGTACTATGTCTCTCTTAAGGTAGCCAAATGCCTCGTCACCATGTGAAATTTTTTTTGAAAACTCGAGGATATCTTCGTTAAGGTACCTCTGACAACGTTAAGGGTTACATGTAATGGCATATTGCTCCTGCAGGACTGACCACAGTAATAATTAAATAGTGGACAGATACAAAGTACGTCGAGCAGCTGGCAGCAGTAACTATGACTCTCTTAAGGTAGCCAAATGCCTCGTCACTCGCGAAATTTATTTGAAAGCTCGAGGATATCGTCATTGAAGTAACTCAGACAACGGTAACATGGACAGGTGGTGGCATATCGCTTCTGCAGGACTGACCACAGTACGAATTAAAGAGAGGAAAGATTCAAAGAAGGGGGAGCAGCTGGCTGCAGTAACTATGACTCCCTTAAGGTAGCCAAATGCCTCGTCATCCGGCGAGGTACATTTGCTAACTCGAAGGACTCGTAGTGGGAGTAACAGTGACGACGTTAACGTGGACATATAGTGGCACATCGGTTCTGTAGAACAGCCATAGCAAGAAGGATAGAGAGAAAGGGCTTAGAAAAGTGGGAGCAACAGGCTGGAGTACTATGTCTCTCTTAAGGTAGTCAAATGCCTCGTCACCATGTGAAACTTTTTTTGAAAACTCGAGGATATCTTCGTTAAGGTACCTCTGACAACGTTAAGGGTTACATGTAATGGCATATTGCTCCTGCAGGACTGACCACAGTAATAATTAAATAGTGGACAGATACAAAGCACGTCGAGCAGCTCGCAGCAGTAACTATGACTCTCTTAAGGTAGCCAAATGCCTCGTCACTCGGCGAAATTTATTTGAAAGCTCGAGGATATCGTCATTGAAGTAACTCAGACAACGGTAACATGGACAGGTGGTGGCATATCGCTTCTGCAGGACTGACCACAGTACGAATTAAAGAGAGGAAAGATTCAAAGAAGGGGGAGCAGCTGGCTGCAGTAACTATGACTCCCTTAAGGTAGCCAAATGCCTCGTCATCCGGCGAGGTACATTTGCTAACTCGAGAGACTCGTAGTGGGAGTAACAGTGACGACGTTAACGTGGACATATAGTGGCACATCGGTTCTGTAGAACAGCCATAGCAAGAAGGATAGAGAGAAAGGGCTTAGAAAAGTGGGAGCAACAGGCTGGAGTACTATGTCTCTCTTAAGGTAGCCAAATGCCTCGTCACCATGTGAAACTTTTTTTGAAAACTCGAGGATATCTTCGTTAAGGTACCTCTGACAACGTTAAGGGTTACATGTAATGGCATATTGCTCCTGCAGGACTGACCACAGTAATAATTAAATAGTGGACAGATACAAAGCACGTCGAGCAGCTCGCAGCAGTAACTATGACTCTCTTAAGGTAGCCAAATGCCTCGTCACTCGGCGAAATTTATTTGAAAGCTCGAGGATATCGTCATTGAAGTAACTCAGACAACGGTAACATGGACAGGTGGTGGCATATCGCTTCTGCAGGACTGACCACAGTACGAATTAAAGAGAGGAAAGATTCAAAGAAGGGGGAGCAGCTGGCTGCAGTAACTATGACTCCCATAAGGTAGCCAAATGCCTCGTCATCCGGCGAGGTACATTTGCTAACTCGAGAGACTCGTAGTGGGAGTAACAGTGACGACGTTAACGTGGACATATAGTGGCACATCGGTTCTGTAGAACAGCCATAGCAAGAATGATAGAGAGAAAGGGCTTAGAAAAGTGGGAGCAACAGGCTGGAGTACTATGTCTCTCTTAAGGTAGCCAAATGCCTCGTCACCATGTGAAATTTTTTTTGAAAACTCGAGGATATCTTCGTTAAGGTACCTCTGACAACGTTAAGGGTTACATGTAATGGCATATTGCTCCTGCAGGACTGACCACAGTAATAATTAAATAGTGGACAGATACAAAGTACGTCGAGCAGCTGGCAGCAGTAACTATGACTCTCTTAAGGTAGCCAAATGCCTCGTCACTCGCGAAATTTATTTGAAAGCTCGAGGATATCGTCATTGAAGTAACTCAGACAACGGTAACATGGACAGGTGGTGGCATATCGCTTCTGCAGGACTGACCACAGTACGAATTAAAGAGAGGAAAGATTCAAAGAAGGGGGAGCAGCTGGCTGCAGTAACTATGACTCCCATAAGGTAGCCAAATGCCTCGCCACCGGCGAGGTACATTTGCTAACTCGAGAGACTCGTAGTGGGAGTAACAGTGACGACGTTAACGTGGACATATAGTGGCACATCGGTTCTGTAGAACAGCCATAGCAAGAAGGATAGAGAGAAAGGGCTTAGAAAAGTGGGAGCAACAGGCTGGAGTACTATGTCTCTCTTAAGGTAGTCAAATGCCTCGTCACCATGTGAAACTTTTTTTGAAAACTCGAGGATATCTTCGTTAAGGTACCTCTGACAACGTTAAGGGTTACATGTAATGGCATATTGCTCCTGCAGGACTGACCACAGTAATAATTAAATAGTGGACAGATACAAAGCACGTCGAGCAGCTCGCAGCAGTAACTATGACTCTCTTAAGGTAGCCAAATGCCTCGTCACTCGGCGAAATTTATTTGAAAGCTCGAGGATATCGTCATTGAAGTAACTCAGACAACGGTAACATGGACAGGTGGTGGCATATCGCTTCTGCAGGACTGACCACAGTACGAATTAAAGAGAGGAAAGATTCAAAGAAGGGGGAGCAGCTGGCTGCAGTAACTATGACTCCCTTAAGGTAGCCAAATGCCTCGTCATCCGGCGAGGTACATTTGCTAACTCGAAGGACTCGTAGTGGGAGTAACAGTGACGACGTTAACGTGGACATATAGTGGCACATCGGTTCTGTAGAACAGCCATAGCAAGAAGGATAGAGAGAAAGGGCTTAGAAAAGTGGGAGCAACAGGCTGGAGTACTATGTCTCTCTTAAGGTAGTCAAATGCCTCGTCACCATGTGAAACTTTTTTTGAAAACTCGAGGATATCTTCGTTAAGGTACCTCTGACAACGTTAAGGGTTACATGTAATGGCATATTGCTCCTGCAGGACTGACCACAGTAATAATTAAATAGTGGACAGATACAAAGCACGTCGAGCAGCTCGCAGCAGTAACTATGACTCTCTTAAGGTAGCCAAATGCCTCGTCACTCGGCGAAATTTATTTGAAAGCTCGAGGATATCGTCATTGAAGTAACTCAGACAACGGTAACATGGACAGGTGGTGGCATATCGCTTCTGCAGGACTGACCACAGTACGAATTAAAGAGAGGAAAGATTCAAAGAAGGGGGAGCAGCTGGCTGCAGTAACTATGACTCCCTTAAGGTAGCCAAATGCCTCGTCATCCGGCGAGGTACATTTGCTAACTCGAGAGACTCGTAGTGGGAGTAACAGTGACGACGTTAACGTGGACATATAGTGGCACATCGGTTCTGTAGAACAGCCATAGCAAGAAGGATAGAGAGAAAGGGCTTAGAAAAGTGGGAGCAACAGGCTGGAGTACTATGTCTCTCTTAAGGTAGCCAAATGCCTCGTCACCATGTGAAACTTTTTTTGAAAACTCGAGGATATCTTCGTTAAGGTACCTCTGACAACGTTAAGGGTTACATGTAATGGCATATTGCTCCTGCAGGACTGACCACAGTAATAATTAAATAGTGGACAGATACAAAGCACGTCGAGCAGCTCGCAGCAGTAACTATGACTCTCTTAAGGTAGCCAAATGCCTCGTCACTCGGCGAAATTTATTTGAAAGCTCGAGGATATCGTCATTGAAGTAACTCAGACAACGGTAACATGGACAGGTGGTGGCATATCGCTTCTGCAGGACTGACCACAGTACGAATTAAAGAGAGGAAAGATTCAAAGAAGGGGGAGCAGCTGGCTGCAGTAACTATGACTCCCATAAGGTAGCCAAATGCCTCGTCATCCGGCGAGGTACATTTGCTAACTCGAGAGACTCGTAGTGGGAGTAACAGTGACGACGTTAACGTGGACATATAGTGGCACATCGGTTCTGTAGAACAGCCATAGCAAGAATGATAGAGAGAAAGGGCTTAGAAAAGTGGGAGCAACAGGCTGGAGTACTATGTCTCTCTTAAGGTAGCCAAATGCCTCGTCACCATGTGAAATTTTTTTTGAAAACTCGAGGATATCTTCGTTAAGGTACCTCTGACAACGTTAAGGGTTACATGTAATGGCATATTGCTCCTGCAGGACTGACCACAGTAATAATTAAATAGTGGACAGATACAAAGTACGTCGAGCAGCTGGCAGCAGTAACTATGACTCTCTTAAGGTAGCCAAATGCCTCGTCACTCGCGAAATTTATTTGAAAGCTCGAGGATATCGTCATTGAAGTAACTCAGACAACGGTAACATGGACAGGTGGTGGCATATCGCTTCTGCAGGGCTGACCACAGTACGAATTAAAGAGAGGAAAGATTCAAAGAAGGGGGAGCAGCTGGCTGCAGTAACTATGACTCCCATAAGGTAGCCAAATGCCTCGTCATGCGGCGAGGTACATTTGCTAACTCGAGAGACTCGTAGTGGGAGTAACAGTGACGACGTTAACGTGGACATATAGTGGCACATCGGTTCTGTAGAACAGCCATAGCAAGAAGGATAGAGAGAAAGGGCTTAGAAAAGTGGGAGCAACAGGCTGGAGTACTATGTCTCTCTTAAGGTAGCCAAATGCCTCGTCACCATGTGAAATTTTTTTTGAAAACTCGAGGATATCTTCGTTAAGGTACCTCTGACAACGTTAAGGGTTACATGTAATGGCATATTGCTCCTGCAGGACTGACCACAGTAATAATTAAATAGTGGACAGATACAAAGCACGTCGAGCAGCTCGCAGCAGTAACTATGACTCTCTTAAGGTAGCCAAATGCCTCGTCACTCGGCGAAATTTATTTGAAAGCTCGAGGATATCGTCATTGAAGTAACTCAGACAACGGTAACATGGACAGGTGGTGGCATATCGCTTCTGCAGGACTGACCACAGTACGAATTAAAGAGAGGAAAGATTCAAAGAAGGGGGAGCAGCTGGCTGCAGTAACTATGACTCCCTTAAGGTAGCCAAATGCCTCGTCATCCGGCGAGGTACATTTGCTAACTCGAAGGACTCGTAGTGGGAGTAACAGTGACGACGTTAACGTGGACATATAGTGGCACATCGGTTCTGTAGAACAGCCATAGCAAGAAGGATAGAGAGAAAGGGCTTAGAAAAGTGGGAGCAACAGGCTGGAGTACTATGTCTCTCTTAAGGTAGTCAAATGCCTCGTCACCATGTGAAACTTTTTTTGAAAACTCGAGGATATCTTCGTTAAGGTACCTCTGACAACGTTAAGGGTTACATGTAATGGCATATTGCTCCTGCAGGACTGACCACAGTAATAATTAAATAGTGGACAGATACAAAGCACGTCGAGCAGCTCGCAGCAGTAACTATGACTCTCTTAAGGTAGCCAAATGCCTCGTCACTCGGCGAAATTTATTTGAAAGCTCGAGGATATCGTCATTGAAGTAACTCAGACAACGGTAACATGGACAGGTGGTGGCATATCGCTTCTGCAGGACTGACCACAGTACGAATTAAAGAGAGGAAAGATTCAAAGAAGGGGGAGCAGCTGGCTGCAGTAACTATGACTCCCTTAAGGTAGCCAAATGCCTCGTCATCCGGCGAGGTACATTTGCTAACTCGAGAGACTCGTAGTGGGAGTAACAGTGACGACGTTAACGTGGACATATAGTGGCACATCGGTTCTGTAGAACAGCCATAGCAAGAAGGATAGAGAGAAAGGGCTTAGAAAAGTGGGAGCAACAGGCTGGAGTACTATGTCTCTCTTAAGGTAGCCAAATGCCTCGTCACCATGTGAAACTTTTTTTGAAAACTCGAGGATATCTTCGTTAAGGTACCTCTGACAACGTTAAGGGTTACATGTAATGGCATATTGCTCCTGCAGGACTGACCACAGTAATAATTAAATAGTGGACAGATACAAAGCACGTCGAGCAGCTCGCAGCAGTAACTATGACTCTCTTAAGGTAGCCAAATGCCTCGTCACTCGGCGAAATTTATTTGAAAGCTCGAGGATATCGTCATTGAAGTAACTCAGACAACGGTAACATGGACAGGTGGTGGCATATCGCTTCTGCAGGACTGACCACAGTACGAATTAAAGAGAGGAAAGATTCAAAGAAGGGGGAGCAGCTGGCTGCAGTAACTATGACTCCCATAAGGTAGCCAAATGCCTCGTCATCCGGCGAGGTACATTTGCTAACTCGAGAGACTCGTAGTGGGAGTAACAGTGACGACGTTAACGTGGACATATAGTGGCACATCGGTTCTGTAGAACAGCCATAGCAAGAATGATAGAGAGAAAGGGCTTAGAAAAGTGGGAGCAACAGGCTGGAGTACTATGTCTCTCTTAAGGTAGCCAAATGCCTCGTCACCATGTGAAATTTTTTTTGAAAACTCGAGGATATCTTCGTTAAGGTACCTCTGACAACGTTAAGGGTTACATGTAATGGCATATTGCTCCTGCAGGACTGACCACAGTAATAATTAAATAGTGGACAGATACAAAGTACGTCGAGCAGCTGGCAGCAGTAACTATGACTCTCTTAAGGTAGCCAAATGCCTCGTCACTCGCGAAATTTATTTGAAAGCTCGAGGATATCGTCATTGAAGTAACTCAGACAACGGTAACATGGACAGGTGGTGGCATATCGCTTCTGCAGGGCTGACCACAGTACGAATTAAAGAGAGGAAAGATTCAAAGAAGGGGGAGCAGCTGGCTGCAGTAACTATGACTCCCATAAGGTAGCCAAATGCCTCGTCATGCGGCGAGGTACATTTGCTAACTCGAGAGACTCGTAGTGGGAGTAACAGTGACGACGTTAACGTGGACATATAGTGGCACATCGGTTCTGTAGAACAGCCATAGCAAGAAGGATAGAGAGAAAGGGCTTAGAAAAGTGGGAGCAACAGGCTGGAGTACTATGTCTCTCTTAAGGTAGCCAAATGCCTCGTCACCATGTGAAATTTTTTTTGAAAACTCGAGGATATCTTCGTTAAGGTACCTCTGACAACGTTAAGGGTTACATGTAATGGCATATTGCTCCTGCAGGACTGACCACAGTAATAATTAAATAGTGGACAGATACAAAGCACGTCGAGCAGCTCGCAGCAGTAACTATGACTCTCTTAAGGTAGCCAAATGCCTCGTCACTCGGCGAAATTTATTTGAAAGCTCGAGGATATCGTCATTGAAGTAACTCAGACAACGGTAACATGGACAGGTGGTGGCATATCGCTTCTGCAGGACTGACCACAGTACGAATTAAAGAGAGGAAAGATTCAAAGAAGGGGGAGCAGCTGGCTGCAGTAACTATGACTCCCTTAAGGTAGCCAAATGCCTCGTCATCCGGCGAGGTACATTTGCTAACTCGAAGGACTCGTAGTGGGAGTAACAGTGACGACGTTAACGTGGACATATAGTGGCACATCGGTTCTGTAGAACAGCCATAGCAAGAAGGATAGAGAGAAAGGGCTTAGAAAAGTGGGAGCAACAGGCTGGAGTACTATGTCTCTCTTAAGGTAGTCAAATGCCTCGTCACCATGTGAAACTTTTTTTGAAAACTCGAGGATATCTTCGTTAAGGTACCTCTGACAACGTTAAGGGTTACATGTAATGGCATATTGCTCCTGCAGGACTGACCACAGTAATAATTAAATAGTGGACAGATACAAAGCACGTCGAGCAGCTCGCAGCAGTAACTATGACTCTCTTAAGGTAGCCAAATGCCTCGTCACTCGGCGAAATTTATTTGAAAGCTCGAGGATATCGTCATTGAAGTAACTCAGACAACGGTAACATGGACAGGTGGTGGCATATCGCTTCTGCAGGACTGACCACAGTACGAATTAAAGAGAGGAAAGATTCAAAGAAGGGGGAGCAGCTGGCTGCAGTAACTATGACTCCCTTAAGGTAGCCAAATGCCTCGTCATCCGGCGAGGTACATTTGCTAACTCGAGAGACTCGTAGTGGGAGTAACAGTGACGACGTTAACGTGGACATATAGTGGCACATCGGTTCTGTAGAACAGCCATAGCAAGAAGGATAGAGAGAAAGGGCTTAGAAAAGTGGGAGCAACAGGCTGGAGTACTATGTCTCTCTTAAGGTAGCCAAATGCCTCGTCACCATGTGAAACTTTTTTTGAAAACTCGAGGATATCTTCGTTAAGGTACCTCTGACAACGTTAAGGGTTACATGTAATGGCATATTGCTCCTGCAGGACTGACCACAGTAATAATTAAATAGTGGACAGATACAAAGCACGTCGAGCAGCTCGCAGCAGTAACTATGACTCTCTTAAGGTAGCCAAATGCCTCGTCACTCGGCGAAATTTATTTGAAAGCTCGAGGATATCGTCATTGAAGTAACTCAGACAACGGTAACATGGACAGGTGGTGGCATATCGCTTCTGCAGGACTGACCACAGTACGAATTAAAGAGAGGAAAGATTCAAAGAAGGGGGAGCAGCTGGCTGCAGTAACTATGACTCCCATAAGGTAGCCAAATGCCTCGTCATCCGGCGAGGTACATTTGCTAACTCGAGAGACTCGTAGTGGGAGTAACAGTGACGACGTTAACGTGGACATATAGTGGCACATCGGTTCTGTAGAACAGCCATAGCAAGAATGATAGAGAGAAAGGGCTTAGAAAAGTGGGAGCAACAGGCTGGAGTACTATGTCTCTCTTAAGGTAGCCAAATGCCTCGTCACCATGTGAAATTTTTTTTGAAAACTCGAGGATATCTTCGTTAAGGTACCTCTGACAACGTTAAGGGTTACATGTAATGGCATATTGCTCCTGCAGGACTGACCACAGTAATAATTAAATAGTGGACAGATACAAAGTACGTCGAGCAGCTGGCAGCAGTAACTATGACTCTCTTAAGGTAGCCAAATGCCTCGTCACTCGCGAAATTTATTTGAAAGCTCGAGGATATCGTCATTGAAGTAACTCAGACAACGGTAACATGGACAGGTGGTGGCATATCGCTTCTGCAGGACTGACCACAGTACGAATTAAAGAGAGGAAAGATTCAAAGAAGGGGGAGCAGCTGGCTGCAGTAACTATGACTCCCATAAGGTAGCCAAATGCCTCGTCATCCGGCGAGGTACATTTGCTAACTCGAGAGACTCGTAGTGGGAGTAACAGTGACGACGTTAACGTGGACATATAGTGGCACATCGGTTCTGTAGAACAGCCATAGCAAGAAGGATAGAGAGAAAGGGCTTAGAAAAGTGGGAGCAACAGGCTGGAGTACTATGTCTCTCTTAAGGTAGTCAAATGCCTCGTCACCATGTGAAACTTTTTTTGAAAACTCGAGGATATCTTCGTTAAGGTACCTCTGACAACGTTAAGGGTTACATGTAATGGCATATTGCTCCTGCAGGACTGACCACAGTAATAATTAAATAGTAGACAGATACAAAGCACGTCGAGCAGCTCGCAGCAGTAACTATGACTCTCTTAAGGTAGCCAAATGCCTCGTCACTCGGCGAAATTTATTTGAAAGCTCGAGGATATCGTCATTGAAGTAACTCAGACAACGGTAACATGGACAGGTGGTGGCATATCGCTTCTGCAGGACTGACCACAGTACGAATTAAAGAGAGGAAAGATTCAAAGAAGGGGGAGCAGCTGGCTGCAGTAACTATGACTCCCTTAAGGTAGCCAAATGCCTCGTCATCCGGCGAGGTACATTTGCTAACTCGAAGGACTCGTAGTGGGAGTAACAGTGACGACGTTAACGTGGACATATAGTGGCACATCGGTTCTGTAGAACAGCCATAGCAAGAAGGATAGAGAGAAAGGGCTTAGAAAAGTGGGAGCAACAGGCTGGAGTACTATGTCTCTCTTAAGGTAGTCAAATGCCTCGTCACCATGTGAAACTTTTTTTGAAAACTCGAGGATATCTTCGTTAAGGTACCTCTGACAACGTTAAGGGTTACATGTAATGGCATATTGCTCCTGCAGGACTGACCACAGTAATAATTAAATAGTGGACAGATACAAAGCACGTCGAGCAGCTCGCAGCAGTAACTATGACTCTCTTAAGGTAGCCAAATGCCTCGTCACTCGGCGAAATTTATTTGAAAGCTCGAGGATATCGTCATTGAAGTAACTCAGACAACGGTAACATGGACAGGTGGTGGCATATCGCTTCTGCAGGACTGACCACAGTACGAATTAAAGAGAGGAAAGATTCAAAGAAGGGGGAGCAGCTGGCTGCAGTAACTATGACTCCCTTAAGGTAGCCAAATGCCTCGTCATCCGGCGAGGTACATTTGCTAACTCGAGAGACTCGTAGTGGGAGTAACAGTGACGACGTTAACGTGGACATATAGTGGCACATCGGTTCTGTAGAACAGCCATAGCAAGAAGGATAGAGAGAAAGGGCTTAGAAAAGTGGGAGCAACAGGCTGGAGTACTATGTCTCTCTTAAGGTAGCCAAATGCCTCGTCACCATGTGAAACTTTTTTTGAAAACTCGAGGATATCTTCGTTAAGGTACCTCTGACAACGTTAAGGGTTACATGTAATGGCATATTGCTCCTGCAGGACTGACCACAGTAATAATTAAATAGTGGACAGATACAAAGCACGTCGAGCAGCTCGCAGCAGTAACTATGACTCTCTTAAGGTAGCCAAATGCCTCGTCACTCGGCGAAATTTATTTGAAAGCTCGAGGATATCGTCATTGAAGTAACTCAGACAACGGTAACATGGACAGGTGGTGGCATATCGCTTCTGCAGGACTGACCACAGTACGAATTAAAGAGAGGAAAGATTCAAAGAAGGGGGAGCAGCTGGCTGCAGTAACTATGACTCCCATAAGGTAGCCAAATGCCTCGTCATCCGGCGAGGTACATTTGCTAACTCGAGAGACTCGTAGTGGGAGTAACAGTGACGACGTTAACGTGGACATATAGTGGCACATCGGTTCTGTAGAACAGCCATAGCAAGAATGATAGAGAGAAAGGGCTTAGAAAAGTGGGAGCAACAGGCTGGAGTACTATGTCTCTCTTAAGGTAGCCAAATGCCTCGTCACCATGTGAAATTTTTTTTGAAAACTCGAGGATATCTTCGTTAAGGTACCTCTGACAACGTTAAGGGTTACATGTAATGGCATATTGCTCCTGCAGGACTGACCACAGTAATAATTAAATAGTGGACAGATACAAAGTACGTCGAGCAGCTGGCAGCAGTAACTATGACTCTCTTAAGGTAGCCAAATGCCTCGTCACTCGCGAAATTTATTTGAAAGCTCGAGGATATCGTCATTGAAGTAACTCAGACAACGGTAACATGGACAGGTGGTGGCATATCGCTTCTGCAGGACTGACCACAGTACGAATTAAAGAGAGGAAAGATTCAAAGAAGGGGGAGCAGCTGGCTGCAGTAACTATGACTCCCATAAGGTAGCCAAATGCCTCGTCATCCGGCGAGGTACATTTGCTAACTCGAGAGACTCGTAGTGGGAGTAACAGTGACGACGTTAACGTGGACATATAGTGGCACATCGGTTCTGTAGAACAGCCATAGCAAGAAGGATAGAGAGAAAGGGCTTAGAAAAGTGGGAGCAACAGGCTGGAGTACTATGTCTCTCTTAAGGTAGCCAAATGCCTCGTCACCATGTGAAACTTTTTTTGAAAACTCGAGGATATCTTCGTTAAGGTACCTCTGACAACGTTAAGGGTTACATGTAATGGCATATTGCTCCTGCAGGACTGACCACAGTAATAATTAAATAGTGGACAGATACAAAGCACGTCGAGCAGCTCGCAGCAGTAACTATGACTCTCTTAAGGTAGCCAAATGCCTCGTCACTCGGCGAAATTTATTTGAAAGCTCGAGGATATCGTCATTGAAGTAACTCAGACAACGGTAACATGGACAGGTGGTGGCATATCGCTTCTGCAGGACTGACCACAGTACGAATTAAAGAGAGGAAAGATTCAAAGAAGGGGGAGCAGCTGGCTGCAGTAACTATGACTCCCATAAGGTAGCCAAATGCCTCGTCATCCGGCGAGGTACATTTGCTAACTCGAGAGACTCGTAGTGGGAGTAACAGTGACGACGTTAACGTGGACATATAGTGGCACATCGGTTCTGTAGAACAGCCATAGCAAGAATGATAGAGAGAAAGGGCTTAGAAAAGTGGGAGCAACAGGCTGGAGTACTATGTCTCTCTTAAGGTAGCCAAATGCCTCGTCACCATGTGAAATTTTTTTTGAAAACTCGAGGATATCTTCGTTAAGGTACCTCTGACAACGTTAAGGGTTACATGTAATGGCATATTGCTCCTGCAGGACTGACCACAGTAATAATTAAATAGTGGACAGATACAAAGTACGTCGAGCAGCTGGCAGCAGTAACTATGACTCTCTTAAGGTAGCCAAATGCCTCGTCACTCGCGAAATTTATTTGAAAGCTCGAGGATATCGTCATTGAAGTAACTCAGACAACGGTAACATGGACAGGTGGTGGCATATCGCTTCTGCAGGACTGACCACAGTACGAATTAAAGAGAGGAAAGATTCAAAGAAGGGGGAGCAGCTGGCTGCAGTAACTATGACTCCCATAAGGTAGCCAAATGCCTCGTCATCCGGCGAGGTACATTTGCTAACTCGAGAGACTCGTAGTGGGAGTAACAGTGACGACGTTAACGTGGACATATAGTGGCACATCGGTTCTGTAGAACAGCCATAGCAAGAAGGATAGAGAGAAAGGGCTTAGAAAAGTGGGAGCAACAGGCTGGAGTACTATGTCTCTCTTAAGGTAGTCAAATGCCTCGTCACCATGTGAAACTTTTTTTGAAAACTCGAGGATATCTTCGTTAAGGTACCTCTGACAACGTTAAGGGTTACATGTAATGGCATATTGCTCCTGCAGGACTGACCACAGTAATAATTAAATAGTGGACAGATACAAAGCACGTCGAGCAGCTCGCAGCAGTAACTATGACTCTCTTAAGGTAGCCAAATGCCTCGTCACTGGGCGAAATTTATTTGAAAGCTCGAGGATATCGTCATTGAAGTAACTCAGACAACGGTAACATGGACAGGTGGTGGCATATCGCTTCTGCAGGACTGACCACAGTACGAATTAAAGAGAGGAAAGATTCAAAGAAGGGGGAGCAGCTGGCTGCAGTAACTATGACTCCCTTAAGGTAGCCAAATGCCTCGTCATCCGGCGAGGTACATTTGCTAACTCGAGAGACTCGTAGTGGGAGTAACAGTGACGACGTTAACGTGGACATATAGTGGCACATCGGTTCTGTAGAACAGCCATAGCAAGAAGGATAGAGAGAAAGGGCTTAGAAAAGTGGGAGCAACAGGCTGGAGTACTATGTCTCTCTTAAGGTAGCCAAATGCCTCGTCACCATGTGAAACTTTTTTTGAAAACTCGAGGATATCTTCGTTAAGGTACCTCTGACAACGTTAAGGGTTACATGTAATGGCATATTGCTCCTGCAGGACTGACCACAGTAATAATTAAATAGTGGACAGATACAAAGCACGTCGAGCAGCTCGCAGCAGTAACTATGACTCTCTTAAGGTAGCCAAATGCCTCGTCACTCGGCGAAATTTATTTGAAAGCTCGAGGATATCGTCATTGAAGTAACTCAGACAACGGTAACATGGACAGGTGGTGGCATATCGCTTCTGCAGGACTGACCACAGTACGAATTAAAGAGAGGAAAGATTCAAAGAAGGGGGAGCAGCTGGCTGCAGTAACTATGACTCCCATAAGGTAGCCAAATGCCTCGTCATCCGGCGAGGTACATTTGCTAACTCGAGAGACTCGTAGTGGGAGTAACAGTGACGACGTTAACGTGGACATATAGTGGCACATCGGTTCTGTAGAACAGCCATAGCAAGAATGATAGAGAGAAAGGGCTTAGAAAAGTGGGAGCAACAGGCTGGAGTACTATGTCTCTCTTAAGGTAGCCAAATGCCTCGTCACCATGTGAAATTTTTTTTGAAAACTCGAGGATATCTTCGTTAAGGTACCTCTGACAACGTTAAGGGTTACATGTAATGGCATATTGCTCCTGCAGGACTGACCACAGTAATAATTAAATAGTGGACAGATACAAAGTACGTCGAGCAGCTGGCAGCAGTAACTATGACTCTCTTAAGGTAGCCAAATGCCTCGTCACTCGCGAAATTTATTTGAAAGCTCGAGGATATCGTCATTGAAGTAACTCAGACAACGGTAACATGGACAGGTGGTGGCATATCGCTTCTGCAGGACTGACCACAGTACGAATTAAAGAGAGGAAAGATTCAAAGAAGGGGGAGCAGCTGGCTGCAGTAACTATGACTCCCATAAGGTAGCCAAATGCCTCGTCATCCGGCGAGGTACATTTGCTAACTCGAGAGACTCGTAGTGGGAGTAACAGTGACGACGTTAACGTGGACATATAGTGGCACATCGGTTCTGTAGAACAGCCATAGCAAGAAGGATAGAGAGAAAGGGCTTAGAAAAGTGGGAGCAACAGGCTGGAGTACTATGTCTCTCTTAAGGTAGTCAAATGCCTCGTCACCATGTGAAACTTTTTTTGAAAACTCGAGGATATCTTCGTTAAGGTACCTCTGACAACGTTAAGGGTTACATGTAATGGCATATTGCTCCTGCAGGACTGACCACAGTAATAATTAAATAGTAGACAGATACAAAGCACGTCGAGCAGCTCGCAGCAGTAACTATGACTCTCTTAAGGTAGCCAAATGCCTCGTCACTCGGCGAAATTTATTTGAAAGCTCGAGGATATCGTCATTGAAGTAACTCAGACAACGGTAACATGGACAGGTGGTGGCATATCGCTTCTGCAGGACTGACCACAGTACGAATTAAAGAGAGGAAAGATTCAAAGAAGGGGGAGCAGCTGGCTGCAGTAACTATGACTCCCATAAGGTAGCCAAATGCCTCGTCATCCGGCGAGGTACATTTGCTAACTCGAGAGACTCGTAGTGGGAGTAACAGTGACGACGTTAACGTGGACATATAGTGGCACATCGGTTCTGTAGAACAGCCATAGCAAGAATGATAGAGAGAAAGGGCTTAGAAAAGTGGGAGCAACAGGCTGGAGTACTATGTCTCTCTTAAGGTAGCCAAATGCCTCGTCACCATGTGAAATTTTTTTTGAAAACTCGAGGATATCTTCGTTAAGGTACCTCTGACAACGTTAAGGGTTACATGTAATGGCATATTGCTCCTGCAGGACTGACCACAGTAATAATTAAATAGTGGACAGATACAAAGTACGTCGAGCAGCTGGCAGCAGTAACTATGACTCTCTTAAGGTAGCCAAATGCCTCGTCACTCGCGAAATTTATTTGAAAGCTCGAGGATATCGTCATTGAAGTAACTCAGACAACGGTAACATGGACAGGTGGTGGCATATCGCTTCTGCAGGACTGACCACAGTACGAATTAAAGAGAGGAAAGATTCAAAGAAGGGGGAGCAGCTGGCTGCAGTAACTATGACTCCCATAAGGTAGCCAAATGCCTCGTCATCCGGCGAGGTACATTTGCTAACTCGAGAGACTCGTAGTGGGAGTAACAGTGACGACGTTAACGTGGACATATAGTGGCACATCGGTTCTGTAGAACAGCCATAGCAAGAAGGATAGAGAGAAAGGGCTTAGAAAAGTGGGAGCAACAGGCTGGAGTACTATGTCTCTCTTAAGGTAGTCAAATGCCTCGTCACCATGTGAAACTTTTTTTGAAAACTCGAGGATATCTTCGTTAAGGTACCTCTGACAACGTTAAGGGTTACATGTAATGGCATATTGCTCCTGCAGGACTGACCACAGTAATAATTAAATAGTAGACAGATACAAAGCACGTCGAGCAGCTCGCAGCAGTAACTATGACTCTCTTAAGGTAGCCAAATGCCTCGTCACTCGGCGAAATTTATTTGAAAGCTCGAGGATATCGTCATTGAAGTAACTCAGACAACGGTAACATGGACAGGTGGTGGCATATCGCTTCTGCAGGACTGACCACAGTACGAATTAAAGAGAGGAAAGATTCAAAGAAGGGGGAGCAGCTGGCTGCAGTAACTATGACTCCCTTAAGGTAGCCAAATGCCTCGTCATCCGGCGAGGTACATTTGCTAACTCGAAGGACTCGTAGTGGGAGTAACAGTGACGACGTTAACGTGGACATATAGTGGCACATCGGTTCTGTAGAACAGCCATAGCAAGAAGGATAGAGAGAAAGGGCTTAGAAAAGTGGGAGCAACAGGCTGGAGTACTATGTCTCTCTTAAGGTAGTCAAATGCCTCGTCACCATGTGAAACTTTTTTTGAAAACTCGAGGATATCTTCGTTAAGGTACCTCTGACAACGTTAAGGGTTACATGTAATGGCATATTGCTCCTGCAGGACTGACCACAGTAATAATTAAATAGTGGACAGATACAAAGCACGTCGAGCAGCTCGCAGCAGTAACTATGACTCTCTTAAGGTAGCCAAATGCCTCGTCACTCGGCGAAATTTATTTGAAAGCTCGAGGATATCGTCATTGAAGTAACTCAGACAACGGTAACATGGACAGGTGGTGGCATATCGCTTCTGCAGGACTGACCACAGTACGAATTAAAGAGAGGAAAGATTCAAAGAAGGGGGAGCAGCTGGCTGCAGTAACTATGACTCCCTTAAGGTAGCCAAATGCCTCGTCATCCGGCGAGGTACATTTGCTAACTCGAGAGACTCGTAGTGGGAGTAACAGTGACGACGTTAACGTGGACATATAGTGGCACATCGGTTCTGTAGAACAGCCATAGCAAGAAGGATAGAGAGAAAGGGCTTAGAAAAGTGGGAGCAACAGGCTGGAGTACTATGTCTCTCTTAAGGTAGCCAAATGCCTCGTCACCATGTGAAACTTTTTTTGAAAACTCGAGGATATCTTCGTTAAGGTACCTCTGACAACGTTAAGGGTTACATGTAATGGCATATTGCTCCTGCAGGACTGACCACAGTAATAATTAAATAGTGGACAGATACAAAGCACGTCGAGCAGCTCGCAGCAGTAACTATGACTCTCTTAAGGTAGCCAAATGCCTCGTCACTCGGCGAAATTTATTTGAAAGCTCGAGGATATCGTCATTGAAGTAACTCAGACAACGGTAACATGGACAGGTGGTGGCATATCGCTTCTGCAGGACTGACCACAGTACGAATTAAAGAGAGGAAAGATTCAAAGAAGGGGGAGCAGCTGGCTGCAGTAACTATGACTCCCATAAGGTAGCCAAATGCCTCGTCATCCGGCGAGGTACATTTGCTAACTCGAGAGACTCGTAGTGGGAGTAACAGTGACGACGTTAACGTGGACATATAGTGGCACATCGGTTCTGTAGAACAGCCATAGCAAGAATGATAGAGAGAAAGGGCTTAGAAAAGTGGGAGCAACAGGCTGGAGTACTATGTCTCTCTTAAGGTAGCCAAATGCCTCGTCACCATGTGAAATTTTTTTTGAAAACTCGAGGATATCTTCGTTAAGGTACCTCTGACAACGTTAAGGGTTACATGTAATGGCATATTGCTCCTGCAGGACTGACCACAGTAATAATTAAATAGTGGACAGATACAAAGTACGTCGAGCAGCTGGCAGCAGTAACTATGACTCTCTTAAGGTAGCCAAATGCCTCGTCACTCGCGAAATTTATTTGAAAGCTCGAGGATATCGTCATTGAAGTAACTCAGACAACGGTAACATGGACAGGTGGTGGCATATCGCTTCTGCAGGACTGACCACAGTACGAATTAAAGAGAGGAAAGATTCAAAGAAGGGGGAGCAGCTGGCTGCAGTAACTATGACTCCCATAAGGTAGCCAAATGCCTCGTCATCCGGCGAGGTACATTTGCTAACTCGAGAGACTCGTAGTGGGAGTAACAGTGACGACGTTAACGTGGACATATAGTGGCACATCGGTTCTGTAGAACAGCCATAGCAAGAAGGATAGAGAGAAAGGGCTTAGAAAAGTGGGAGCAACAGGCTGGAGTACTATGTCTCTCTTAAGGTAGCCAAATGCCTCGTCACCATGTGAAACTTTTTTTGAAAACTCGAGGATATCTTCGTTAAGGTACCTCTGACAACGTTAAGGGTTACATGTAATGGCATATTGCTCCTGCAGGACTGACCACAGTAATAATTAAATAGTGGACAGATACAAAGCACGTCGAGCAGCTCGCAGCAGTAACTATGACTCTCTTAAGGTAGCCAAATGCCTCGTCACTCGGCGAAATTTATTTGAAAGCTCGAGGATATCGTCATTGAAGTAACTCAGACAACGGTAACATGGACAGGTGGTGGCATATCGCTTCTGCAGGACTGACCACAGTACGAATTAAAGAGAGGAAAGATTCAAAGAAGGGGGAGCAGCTGGCTGCAGTAACTATGACTCCCATAAGGTAGCCAAATGCCTCGTCATCCGGCGAGGTACATTTGCTAACTCGAGAGACTCGTAGTGGGAGTAACAGTGACGACGTTAACGTGGACATATAGTGGCACATCGGTTCTGTAGAACAGCCATAGCAAGAATGATAGAGAGAAAGGGCTTAGAAAAGTGGGAGCAACAGGCTGGAGTACTATGTCTCTCTTAAGGTAGCCAAATGCCTCGTCACCATGTGAAATTTTTTTTGAAAACTCGAGGATATCTTCGTTAAGGTACCTCTGACAACGTTAAGGGTTACATGTAATGGCATATTGCTCCTGCAGGACTGACCACAGTAATAATTAAATAGTGGACAGATACAAAGTACGTCGAGCAGCTGGCAGCAGTAACTATGACTCTCTTAAGGTAGCCAAATGCCTCGTCACTCGCGAAATTTATTTGAAAGCTCGAGGATATCGTCATTGAAGTAACTCAGACAACGGTAACATGGACAGGTGGTGGCATATCGCTTCTGCAGGACTGACCACAGTACGAATTAAAGAGAGGAAAGATTCAAAGAAGGGGGAGCAGCTGGCTGCAGTAACTATGACTCCCATAAGGTAGCCAAATGCCTCGTCATCCGGCGAGGTACATTTGCTAACTCGAGAGACTCGTAGTGGGAGTAACAGTGACGACGTTAACGTGGACATATAGTGGCACATCGGTTCTGTAGAACAGCCATAGCAAGAAGGATAGAGAGAAAGGGCTTAGAAAAGTGGGAGCAACAGGCTGGAGTACTATGTCTCTCTTAAGGTAGTCAAATGCCTCGTCACCATGTGAAACTTTTTTTGAAAACTCGAGGATATCTTCGTTAAGGTACCTCTGACAACGTTAAGGGTTACATGTAATGGCATATTGCTCCTGCAGGACTGACCACAGTAATAATTAAATAGTAGACAGATACAAAGCACGTCGAGCAGCTCGCAGCAGTAACTATGACTCTCTTAAGGTAGCCAAATGCCTCGTCACTCGGCGAAATTTATTTGAAAGCTCGAGGATATCGTCATTGAAGTAACTCAGACAACGGTAACATGGACAGGTGGTGGCATATCGCTTCTGCAGGACTGACCACAGTACGAATTAAAGAGAGGAAAGATTCAAAGAAGGGGGAGCAGCTGGCTGCAGTAACTATGACTCCCTTAAGGTAGCCAAATGCCTCGTCATCCGGCGAGGTACATTTGCTAACTCGAAGGACTCGTAGTGGGAGTAACAGTGACGACGTTAACGTGGACATATAGTGGCACATCGGTTCTGTAGAACAGCCATAGCAAGAAGGATAGAGAGAAAGGGCTTAGAAAAGTGGGAGCAACAGGCTGGAGTACTATGTCTCTCTTAAGGTAGTCAAATGCCTCGTCACCATGTGAAACTTTTTTTGAAAACTCGAGGATATCTTCGTTAAGGTACCTCTGACAACGTTAAGAGTTACATGTAATGGCATATTGCTCCTGCAGGACTGACCACAGTAATAATTAAATAGTGGACAGATACAAAGCACGTCGAGCAGCTCGCAGCAGTAACTATGACTCTCTTAAGGTAGCCAAATGCCTCGTCACTCGGCGAAATTTATTTGAAAGCTCGAGGATATCGTCATTGAAGTAACTCAGACAACGGTAACATGGACAGGTGGTGGCATATCGCTTCTGCAGGACTGACCACAGTACGAATTAAAGAGAGGAAAGATTCAAAGAAGGGGGAGCAGCTGGCTGCAGTAACTATGACTCCCTTAAGGTAGCCAAATGCCTCGTCATCCGGCGAGGTACATTTGCTAACTCGAGAGACTCGTAGTGGGAGTAACAGTGACGACGTTAACGTGGACATATAGTGGCACATCGGTTCTGTAGAACAGCCATAGCAAGAAGGATAGAGAGAAAGGGCTTAGAAAAGTGGGAGCAACAGGCTGGAGTACTATGTCTCTCTTAAGGTAGCCAAATGCCTCGTCACCATGTGAAATTTTTTTTGAAAACTCGAGGATATCTTCGTTAAGGTACCTCTGACAACGTTAAGGGTTACATGTAATGGCATATTGCTCCTGCAGGACTGACCACAGTAATAATTAAATAGTGGACAGATACAAAGCACGTCGAGCAGCTCGCAGCAGTAACTATGACTCTCTTAAGGTAGCCAAATGCCTCGTCACTCGGCGAAATTTATTTGAAAGCTCGAGGATATCGTCATTGAAGTAACTCAGACAACGGTAACATGGACAGGTGGTGGCATATCGCTTCTGCAGGACTGACCACAGTACGAATTAAAGAGAGGAAAGATTCAAAGAAGGGGGAGCAGCTGGCTGCAGTAACTATGACTCCCATAAGGTAGCCAAATGCCTCGTCATCCGGCGAGGTACATTTGCTAACTCGAGAGACTCGTAGTGGGAGTAACAGTGACGACGTTAACGTGGACATATAGTGGCACATCGGTTCTGTAGAACAGCCATAGCAAGAATGATAGAGAGAAAGGGCTTAGAAAAGTGGGAGCAACAGGCTGGAGTACTATGTCTCTCTTAAGGTAGCCAAATGCCTCGTCACCATGTGAAATTTTTTTTGAAAACTCGAGGATATCTTCGTTAAGGTACCTCTGACAACGTTAAGGGTTACATGTAATGGCATATTGCTCCTGCAGGACTGACCACAGTAATAATTAAATAGTGGACAGATACAAAGTACGTCGAGCAGCTGGCAGCAGTAACTATGACTCTCTTAAGGTAGCCAAATGCCTCGTCACTCGCGAAATTTATTTGAAAGCTCGAGGATATCGTCATTGAAGTAACTCAGACAACGGTAACATGGACAGGTGGTGGCATATCGCTTCTGCAGGACTGACCACAGTACGAATTAAAGAGAGGAAAGATTCAAAGAAGGGGGAGCAGCTGGCTGCAGTAACTATGACTCCCATAAGGTAGCCAAATGCCTCGTCATCCGGCGAGGTACATTTGCTAACTCGAGAGACTCGTAGTGGGAGTAACAGTGACGACGTTAACGTGGACATATAGTGGCACATCGGTTCTGTAGAACAGCCATAGCAAGAAGGATAGAGAGAAAGGGCTTAGAAAAGTGGGAGCAACAGGCTGGAGTACTATGTCTCTCTTAAGGTAGTCAAATGCCTCGTCACCATGTGAAACTTTTTTTGAAAACTCGAGGATATCTTCGTTAAGGTACCTCTGACAACGTTAAGGGTTACATGTAATGGCATATTGCTCCTGCAGGACTGACCACAGTAATAATTAAATAGTGGACAGATACAAAGCACGTCGAGCAGCTCGCAGCAGTAACTATGACTCTCTTAAGGTAGCCAAATGCCTCGTCACTCGGCGAAATTTATTTGAAAGCTCGAGGATATCGTCATTGAAGTAACTCAGACAACGGTAACATGGACAGGTGGTGGCATATCGCTTCTGCAGGACTGACCACAGTACGAATTAAAGAGAGGAAAGATTCAAAGAAGGGGGAGCAGCTGGCTGCAGTAACTATGACTCCCTTAAGGTAGCCAAATGCCTCGTCATCCGGCGAGGTACATTTGCTAACTCGAAGGACTCGTAGTGGGAGTAACAGTGACGACGTTAACGTGGACATATAGTGGCACATCGGTTCTGTAGAACAGCCATAGCAAGAAGGATAGAGAGAAAGGGCTTAGAAAAGTGGGAGCAACAGGCTGGAGTACTATGTCTCTCTTAAGGTAGTCAAATGCCTCGTCACCATGTGAAACTTTTTTTGAAAACTCGAGGATATCTTCGTTAAGGTACCTCTGACAACGTTAAGGGTTACATGTAATGGCATATTGCTCCTGCAGGACTGACCACAGTAATAATTAAATAGTGGACAGATACAAAGCACGTCGAGCAGCTCGCAGCAGTAACTATGACTCTCTTAAGGTAGCCAAATGCCTCGTCACTCGGCGAAATTTATTTGAAAGCTCGAGGATATCGTCATTGAAGTAACTCAGACAACGGTAACATGGACAGGTGGTGGCATATCGCTTCTGCAGGACTGACCACAGTACGAATTAAAGAGAGGAAAGATTCAAAGAAGGGGGAGCAGCTGGCTGCAGTAACTATGACTCCCATAAGGTAGCCAAATGCCTCGTCATCCGGCGAGGTACATTTGCTAACTCGAGAGACTCGTAGTGGGAGTAACAGTGACGACGTTAACGTGGACATATAGTGGCACATCGGTTCTGTAGAACAGCCATAGCAAGAATGATAGAGAGAAAGGGCTTAGAAAAGTGGGAGCAACAGGCTGGAGTACTATGTCTCTCTTAAGGTAGCCAAATGCCTCGTCACCATGTGAAATTTTTTTTGAAAACTCGAGGATATCTTCGTTAAGGTACCTCTGACAACGTTAAGGGTTACATGTAATGGCATATTGCTCCTGCAGGACTGACCACAGTAATAATTAAATAGTGGACAGATACAAAGTACGTCGAGCAGCTGGCAGCAGTAACTATGACTCTCTTAAGGTAGCCAAATGCCTCGTCACTCGCGAAATTTATTTGAAAGCTCGAGGATATCGTCATTGAAGTAACTCAGACAACGGTAACATGGACAGGTGGTGGCATATCGCTTCTGCAGGACTGACCACAGTACGAATTAAAGAGAGGAAAGATTCAAAGAAGGGGGAGCAGCTGGCTGCAGTAACTATGACTCCCATAAGGTAGCCAAATGCCTCGTCATCCGGCGAGGTACATTTGCTAACTCGAGAGACTCGTAGTGGGAGTAACAGTGACGACGTTAACGTGGACATATAGTGGCACATCGGTTCTGTAGAACAGCCATAGCAAGAAGGATAGAGAGAAAGGGCTTAGAAAAGTGGGAGCAACAGGCTGGAGTACTATGTCTCTCTTAAGGTAGTCAAATGCCTCGTCACCATGTGAAACTTTTTTTGAAAACTCGAGGATATCTTCGTTAAGGTACCTCTGACAACGTTAAGGGTTACATGTAATGGCATATTGCTCCTGCAGGACTGACCACAGTAATAATTAAATAGTGGACAGATACAAAGCACGTCGAGCAGCTCGCAGCAGTAACTATGACTCTCTTAAGGTAGCCAAATGCCTCGTCACTCGGCGAAATTTATTTGAAAGCTCGAGGATATCGTCATTGAAGTAACTCAGACAACGGTAACATGGACAGGTGGTGGCATATCGCTTCTGCAGGACTGACCACAGTACGAATTAAAGAGAGGAAAGATTCAAAGAAGGGGGAGCAGCTGGCTGCAGTAACTATGACTCCCTTAAGGTAGCCAAATGCCTCGTCATCCGGCGAGGTACATTTGCTAACTCGAAGGACTCGTAGTGGGAGTAACAGTGACGACGTTAACGTGGACATATAGTGGCACATCGGTTCTGTAGAACAGCCATAGCAAGAAGGATAGAGAGAAAGGGCTTAGAAAAGTGGGAGCAACAGGCTGGAGTACTATGTCTCTCTTAAGGTAGTCAAATGCCTCGTCACCATGTGAAACTTTTTTTGAAAACTCGAGGATATCTTCGTTAAGGTACCTCTGACAACGTTAAGGGTTACATGTAATGGCATATTGCTCCTGCAGGACTGACCACAGTAATAATTAAATAGTGGACAGATACAAAGCACGTCGAGCAGCTCGCAGCAGTAACTATGACTCTCTTAAGGTAGCCAAATGCCTCGTCACTCGGCGAAATTTATTTGAAAGCTCGAGGATATCGTCATTGAAGTAACTCAGACAACGGTAACATGGACAGGTGGTGGCATATCGCTTCTGCAGGACTGACCACAGTACGAATTAAAGAGAGGAAAGATTCAAAGAAGGGGGAGCAGCTGGCTGCAGTAACTATGACTCCCTTAAGGTAGCCAAATGCCTCGTCATCCGGCGAGGTACATTTGCTAACTCGAGAGACTCGTAGTGGGAGTAACAGTGACGACGTTAACGTGGACATATAGTGGCACATCGGTTCTGTAGAACAGCCATAGCAAGAAGGATAGAGAGAAAGGGCTTAGAAAAGTGGGAGCAACAGGCTGGAGTACTATGTCTCTCTTAAGGTAGCCAAATGCCTCGTCACCATGTGAAACTTTTTTTGAAAACTCGAGGATATCTTCGTTAAGGTACCTCTGACAACGTTAAGGGTTACATGTAATGGCATATTGCTCCTGCAGGACTGACCACAGTAATAATTAAATAGTGGACAGATACAAAGCACGTCGAGCAGCTCGCAGCAGTAACTATGACTCTCTTAAGGTAGCCAAATGCCTCGTCACTCGGCGAAATTTATTTGAAAGCTCGAGGATATCGTCATTGAAGTAACTCAGACAACGGTAACATGGACAGGTGGTGGCATATCGCTTCTGCAGGACTGACCACAGTACGAATTAAAGAGAGGAAAGATTCAAAGAAGGGGGAGCAGCTGGCTGCAGTAACTATGACTCCCATAAGGTAGCCAAATGCCTCGTCATCCGGCGAGGTACATTTGCTAACTCGAGAGACTCGTAGTGGGAGTAACAGTGACGACGTTAACGTGGACATATAGTGGCACATCGGTTCTGTAGAACAGCCATAGCAAGAATGATAGAGAGAAAGGGCTTAGAAAAGTGGGAGCAACAGGCTGGAGTACTATGTCTCTCTTAAGGTAGCCAAATGCCTCGTCACCATGTGTAATTTTTTTTGAAAACTCGAGGATATCTTCGTTAAGGTACCTCTGACAACGTTAAGGGTTACATGTAATGGCATATTGCTCCTGCAGGACTGACCACAGTAATAATTAAATAGTGGACAGATACAAAGTACGTCGAGCAGCTGGCAGCAGTAACTATGACTCTCTTAAGGTAGCCAAATGCCTCGTCACTCGCGAAATTTATTTGAAAGCTCGAGGATATCGTCATTGAAGTAACTCAGACAACGGTAACATGGACAGGTGGTGGCATATCGCTTCTGCAGGACTGACCACAGTACGAATTAAAGAGAGGAAAGATTCAAAGAAGGGGGAGCAGCTGGCTGCAGTAACTATGACTCCCATAAGGTAGCCAAATGCCTCGTCATCCGGCGAGGTACATTTGCTAACTCGAGAGACTCGTAGTGGGAGTAACAGTGACGACGTTAACGTGGACATATAGTGGCACATCGGTTCTGTAGAACAGCCATAGCAAGAAGGATAGAGAGAAAGGGCTTAGAAAAGTGGGAGCAACAGGCTGGAGTACTATGTCTCTCTTAAGGTAGTCAAATGCCTCGTCACCATGTGAAACTTTTTTTGAAAACTCGAGGATATCTTCGTTAAGGTACCTCTGACAACGTTAAGGGTTACATGTAATGGCATATTGCTCCTGCAGGACTGACCACAGTAATAATTAAATAGTAGACAGATACAAAGCACGTCGAGCAGCTCGCAGCAGTAACTATGACTCTCTTAAGGTAGCCAAATGCCTCGTCACTCGGCGAAATTTATTTGAAAGCTCGAGGATATCGTCATTGAAGTAACTCAGACAACGGTAACATGGACAGGTGGTGGCATATCGCTTCTGCAGGACTGACCACAGTACGAATTAAAGAGAGGAAAGATTCAAAGAAGGGGGAGCAGCTGGCTGCAGTAACTATGACTCCCTTAAGGTAGCCAAATGCCTCGTCATCCGGCGAGGTACATTTGCTAACTCGAAGGACTCGTAGTGGGAGTAACAGTGACGACGTTAACGTGGACATATAGTGGCACATCGGTTCTGTAGAACAGCCATAGCAAGAAGGATAGAGAGAAAGGGCTTAGAAAAGTGGGAGCAACAGGCTGGAGTACTATGTCTCTCTTAAGGTAGTCAAATGCCTCGTCACCATGTGAAACTTTTTTTGAAAACTCGAGGATATCTTCGTTAAGGTACCTCTGACAACGTTAAGGGTTACATGTAATGGCATATTGCTCCTGCAGGACTGACCACAGTAATAATTAAATAGTGGACAGATACAAAGCACGTCGAGCAGCTCGCAGCAGTAACTATGACTCTCTTAAGGTAGCCAAATGCCTCGTCACTCGGCGAAATTTATTTGAAAGCTCGAGGATATCGTCATTGAAGTAACTCAGACAACGGTAACATGGACAGGTGGTGGCATATCGCTTCTGCAGGACTGACCACAGTACGAATTAAAGAGAGGAAAGATTCAAAGAAGGGGGAGCAGCTGGCTGCAGTAACTATGACTCCCTTAAGGTAGCCAAATGCCTCGTCATCCGGCGAGGTACATTTGCTAACTCGAGAGACTCGTAGTGGGAGTAACAGTGACGACGTTAACGTGGACATATAGTGGCACATCGGTTCTGTAGAACAGCCATAGCAAGAAGGATAGAGAGAAAGGGCTTAGAAAAGTGGGAGCAACAGGCTGGAGTACTATGTCTCTCTTAAGGTAGTCAAATGCCTCGTCACCATGTGAAACTTTTTTTGAAAACTCGAGGATATCTTCGTTAAGGTACCTCTGACAACGTTAAGGGTTACATGTAATGGCATATTGCTCCTGCAGGACTGACCACAGTAATAATTAAATAGTAGACAGATACAAAGCACGTCGAGCAGCTCGCAGCAGTAACTATGACTCTCTTAAGGTAGCCAAATGCCTCGTCACTCGGCGAAATTTATTTGAAAGCTCGAGGATATCGTCATTGAAGTAACTCAGACAACGGTAACATGGACAGGTGGTGGCATATCGCTTCTGCAGGACTGACCACAGTACGAATTAAAGAGAGGAAAGATTCAAAGAAGGGGGAGCAGCTGGCTGCAGTAACTATGACTCCCTTAAGGTAGCCAAATGCCTCGTCATCCGGCGAGGTACATTTGCTAACTCGAAGGACTCGTAGTGGGAGTAACAGTGACGACGTTAACGTGGACATATAGTGGCACATCGGTTCTGTAGAACAGCCATAGCAAGAAGGATAGAGAGAAAGGGCTTAGAAAAGTGGGAGCAACAGGCTGGAGTACTATGTCTCTCTTAAGGTAGTCAAATGCCTCGTCACCATGTGAAACTTTTTTTGAAAACTCGAGGATATCTTCGTTAAGGTACCTCTGACAACGTTAAGGGTTACATGTAATGGCATATTGCTCCTGCAGGACTGACCACAGTAATAATTAAATAGTGGACAGATACAAAGCACGTCGAGCAGCTCGCAGCAGTAACTATGACTCTCTTAAGGTAGCCAAATGCCTCGTCACTCGGCGAAATTTATTTGAAAGCTCGAGGATATCGTCATTGAAGTAACTCAGACAACGGTAACATGGACAGGTGGTGGCATATCGCTTCTGCAGGACTGACCACAGTACGAATTAAAGAGAGGAAAGATTCAAAGAAGGGGGAGCAGCTGGCTGCAGTAACTATGACTCCCTTAAGGTAGCCAAATGCCTCGTCATCCGGCGAGGTACATTTGCTAACTCGAGAGACTCGTAGTGGGAGTAACAGTGACGACGTTAACGTGGACATATAGTGGCACATCGGTTCTGTAGAACAGCCATAGCAAGAAGGATAGAGAGAAAGGGCTTAGAAAAGTGGGAGCAACAGGCTGGAGTACTATGTCTCTCTTAAGGTAGCCAAATGCCTCGTCACCATGTGAAACTTTTTTTGAAAACTCGAGGATATCTTCGTTAAGGTACCTCTGACAACGTTAAGGGTTACATGTAATGGCATATTGCTCCTGCAGGACTGACCACAGTAATAATTAAATAGTGGACAGATACAAAGCACGTCGAGCAGCTCGCAGCAGTAACTATGACTCTCTTAAGGTAGCCAAATGCCTCGTCACTCGGCGAAATTTATTTGAAAGCTCGAGGATATCGTCATTGAAGTAACTCAGACAACGGTAACATGGACAGGTGGTGGCATATCGCTTCTGCAGGACTGACCACAGTACGAATTAAAGAGAGGAAAGATTCAAAGAAGGGGGAGCAGCTGGCTGCAGTAACTATGACTCCCATAAGGTAGCCAAATGCCTCGTCATCCGGCGAGGTACATTTGCTAACTCGAGAGACTCGTAGTGGGAGTAACAGTGACGACGTTAACGTGGACATATAGTGGCACATCGGTTCTGTAGAACAGCCATAGCAAGAATGATAGAGAGAAAGGGCTTAGAAAAGTGGGAGCAACAGGCTGGAGTACTATGTCTCTCTTAAGGTAGCCAAATGCCTCGTCACCATGTGAAATTTTTTTTGAAAACTCGAGGATATCTTCGTTAAGGTACCTCTGACAACGTTAAGGGTTACATGTAATGGCATATTGCTCCTGCAGGACTGACCACAGTAATAATTAAATAGTGGACAGATACAAAGTACGTCGAGCAGCTGGCAGCAGTAACTATGACTCTCTTAAGGTAGCCAAATGCCTCGTCACTCGCGAAATTTATTTGAAAGCTCGAGGATATCGTCATTGAAGTAACTCAGACAACGGTAACATGGACAGGTGGTGGCATATCGCTTCTGCAGGACTGACCACAGTACGAATTAAAGAGAGGAAAGATTCAAAGAAGGGGGAGCAGCTGGCTGCAGTAACTATGACTCCCATAAGGTAGCCAAATGCCTCGTCATCCGGCGAGGTACATTTGCTAACTCGAGAGACTCGTAGTGGGAGTAACAGTGACGACGTTAACGTGGACATATAGTGGCACATCGGTTCTGTAGAACAGCCATAGCAAGAAGGATAGAGAGAAAGGGCTTAGAAAAGTGGGAGCAACAGGCTGGAGTACTATGTCTCTCTTAAGGTAGTCAAATGCCTCGTCACCATGTGAAACTTTTTTTGAAAACTCGAGGATATCTTCGTTAAGGTACCTCTGACAACGTTAAGGGTTACATGTAATGGCATATTGCTCCTGCAGGACTGACCACAGTAATAATTAAATAGTGGACAGATACAAAGCACGTCGAGCAGCTCGCAGCAGTAACTATGACTCTCTTAAGGTAGCCAAATGCCTCGTCACTCGGCGAAATTTATTTGAAAGCTCGAGGATATCGTCATTGAAGTAACTCAGACAACGGTAACATGGACAGGTGGTGGCATATCGCTTCTGCAGGACTGACCACAGTACGAATTAAAGAGAGGAAAGATTCAAAGAAGGGGGAGCAGCTGGCTGCAGTAACTATGACTCCCTTAAGGTAGCCAAATGCCTCGTCATCCGGCGAGGTACATTTGCTAACTCGAAGGACTCGTAGTGGGAGTAACAGTGACGACGTTAACGTGGACATATAGTGGCACATCGGTTCTGTAGAACAGCCATAGCAAGAAGGATAGAGAGAAAGGGCTTAGAAAAGTGGGAGCAACAGGCTGGAGTACTATGTCTCTCTTAAGGTAGTCAAATGCCTCGTCACCATGTGAAACTTTTTTTGAAAACTCGAGGATATCTTCGTTAAGGTACCTCTGACAACGTTAAGGGTTACATGTAATGGCATATTGCTCCTGCAGGACTGACCACAGTAATAATTAAATAGTGGACAGATACAAAGCACGTCGAGCAGCTCGCAGCAGTAACTATGACTCTCTTAAGGTAGCCAAATGCCTCGTCACTCGGCGAAATTTATTTGAAAGCTCGAGGATATCGTCATTGAAGTAACTCAGACAACGGTAACATGGACAGGTGGTGGCATATCGCTTCTGCAGGACTGACCACAGTACGAATTAAAGAGAGGAAAGATTCAAAGAAGGGGGAGCAGCTGGCTGCAGTAACTATGACTCCCTTAAGGTAGCCAAATGCCTCGTCATCCGGCGAGGTACATTTGCTAACTCGAGAGACTCGTAGTGGGAGTAACAGTGACGACGTTAACGTGGACATATAGTGGCACATCGGTTCTGTAGAACAGCCATAGCAAGAAGGATAGAGAGAAAGGGCTTAGAAAAGTGGGAGCAACAGGCTGGAGTACTATGTCTCTCTTAAGGTAGCCAAATGCCTCGTCACCATGTGAAACTTTTTTTGAAAACTCGAGGATATCTTCGTTAAGGTACCTCTGACAACGTTAAGGGTTACATGTAATGGCATATTGCTCCTGCAGGACTGACCACAGTAATAATTAAATAGTGGACAGATACAAAGCACGTCGAGCAGCTCGCAGCAGTAACTATGACTCTCTTAAGGTAGCCAAATGCCTCGTCACTCGGCGAAATTTATTTGAAAGCTCGAGGATATCGTCATTGAAGTAACTCAGACAACGGTAACATGGACAGGTGGTGGCATATCGCTTCTGCAGGACTGACCACAGTACGAATTAAAGAGAGGAAAGATTCAAAGAAGGGGGAGCAGCTGGCTGCAGTAACTATGACTCCCATAAGGTAGCCAAATGCCTCGTCATCCGGCGAGGTACATTTGCTAACTCGAGAGACTCGTAGTGGGAGTAACAGTGACGACGTTAACGTGGACATATAGTGGCACATCGGTTCTGTAGAACAGCCATAGCAAGAATGATAGAGAGAAAGGGCTTAGAAAAGTGGGAGCAACAGGCTGGAGTACTATGTCTCTCTTAAGGTAGCCAAATGCCTCGTCACCATGTGAAATTTTTTTTGAAAACTCGAGGATATCTTCGTTAAGGTACCTCTGACAACGTTAAGGGTTACATGTAATGGCATATTGCTCCTGCAGGACTGACCACAGTAATAATTAAATAGTGGACAGATACAAAGTACGTCGAGCAGCTGGCAGCAGTAACTATGACTCTCTTAAGGTAGCCAAATGCCTCGTCACTCGCGAAATTTATTTGAAAGCTCGAGGATATCGTCATTGAAGTAACTCAGACAACGGTAACATGGACAGGTGGTGGCATATCGCTTCTGCAGGGCTGACCACAGTACGAATTAAAGAGAGGAAAGATTCAAAGAAGGGGGAGCAGCTGGCTGCAGTAACTATGACTCCCATAAGGTAGCCAAATGCCTCGTCATCCGGCGAGGTACATTTGCTAACTCGAGAGACTCGTAGTGGGAGTAACAGTGACGACGTTAACGTGGACATATAGTGGCACATCGGTTCTGTAGAACAGCCATAGCAAGAAGGATAGAGAGAAAGGGCTTAGAAAAGTGGGAGCAACAGGCTGGAGTACTATGTCTCTCTTAAGGTAGCCAAATGCCTCGTCACCATGTGAAATTTTTTTTGAAAACTCGAGGATATCTTCGTTAAGGTACCTCTGACAACGTTAAGGGTTACATGTAATGGCATATTGCTCCTGCAGGACTGACCACAGTAATAATTAAATAGTGGACAGATACAAAGCACGTCGAGCAGCTCGCAGCAGTAACTATGACTCTCTTAAGGTAGCCAAATGCCTCGTCACTCGGCGAAATTTATTTGAAAGCTCGAGGATATCGTCATTGAAGTAACTCAGACAACGGTAACATGGACAGGTGGTGGCATATCGCTTCTGCAGGACTGACCACAGTACGAATTAAAGAGAGGAAAGATTCAAAGAAGGGGGAGCAGCTGGCTGCAGTAACTATGACTCCCTTAAGGTAGCCAAATGCCTCGTCATCCGGCGAGGTACATTTGCTAACTCGAAGGACTCGTAGTGGGAGTAACAGTGACGACGTTAACGTGGACATATAGTGGCACATCGGTTCTGTAGAACAGCCATAGCAAGAAGGATAGAGAGAAAGGGCTTAGAAAAGTGGGAGCAACAGGCTGGAGTACTATGTCTCTCTTAAGGTAGTCAAATGCCTCGTCACCATGTGAAACTTTTTTTGAAAACTCGAGGATATCTTCGTTAAGGTACCTCTGACAACGTTAAGGGTTACATGTAATGGCATATTGCTCCTGCAGGACTGACCACAGTAATAATTAAATAGTGGACAGATACAAAGCACGTCGAGCAGCTCGCAGCAGTAACTATGACTCTCTTAAGGTAGCCAAATGCCTCGTCACTCGGCGAAATTTATTTGAAAGCTCGAGGATATCGTCATTGAAGTAACTCAGACAACGGTAACATGGACAGGTGGTGGCATATCGCTTCTGCAGGACTGACCACAGTACGAATTAAAGAGAGGAAAGATTCAAAGAAGGGGGAGCAGCTGGCTGCAGTAACTATGACTCCCTTAAGGTAGCCAAATGCCTCGTCATCCGGCGAGGTACATTTGCTAACTCGAGAGACTCGTAGTGGGAGTAACAGTGACGACGTTAACGTGGACATATAGTGGCACATCGGTTCTGTAGAACAGCCATAGCAAGAAGGATAGAGAGAAAGGGCTTAGAAAAGTGGGAGCAACAGGCTGGAGTACTATGTCTCTCTTAAGGTAGCCAAATGCCTCGTCACCATGTGAAACTTTTTTTGAAAACTCGAGGATATCTTCGTTAAGGTACCTCTGACAACGTTAAGGGTTACATGTAATGGCATATTGCTCCTGCAGGACTGACCACAGTAATAATTAAATAGTGGACAGATACAAAGCACGTCGAGCAGCTCGCAGCAGTAACTATGACTCTCTTAAGGTAGCCAAATGCCTCGTCACTCGGCGAAATTTATTTGAAAGCTCGAGGATATCGTCATTGAAGTAACTCAGACAACGGTAACATGGACAGGTGGTGGCATATCGCTTCTGCAGGACTGACCACAGTACGAATTAAAGAGAGGAAAGATTCAAAGAAGGGGGAGCAGCTGGCTGCAGTAACTATGACTCCCATAAGGTAGCCAAATGCCTCGTCATCCGGCGAGGTACATTTGCTAACTCGAGAGACTCGTAGTGGGAGTAACAGTGACGACGTTAACGTGGACATATAGTGGCACATCGGTTCTGTAGAACAGCCATAGCAAGAATGATAGAGAGAAAGGGCTTAGAAAAGTGGGAGCAACAGGCTGGAGTACTATGTCTCTCTTAAGGTAGCCAAATGCCTCGTCACCATGTGAAATTTTTTTTGAAAACTCGAGGATATCTTCGTTAAGGTACCTCTGACAACGTTAAGGGTTACATGTAATGGCATATTGCTCCTGCAGGACTGACCACAGTAATAATTAAATAGTGGACAGATACAAAGTACGTCGAGCAGCTGGCAGCAGTAACTATGACTCTCTTAAGGTAGCCAAATGCCTCGTCACTCGCGAAATTTATTTGAAAGCTCGAGGATATCGTCATTGAAGTAACTCAGACAACGGTAACATGGACAGGTGGTGGCATATCGCTTCTGCAGGACTGACCACAGTACGAATTAAAGAGAGGAAAGATTCAAAGAAGGGGGAGCAGCTGGCTGCAGTAACTATGACTCCCATAAGGTAGCCAAATGCCTCGTCATCCGGCGAGGTACATTTGCTAACTCGAGAGACTCGTAGTGGGAGTAACAGTGACGACGTTAACGTGGACATATAGTGGCACATCGGTTCTGTAGAACAGCCATAGCAAGAAGGATAGAGAGAAAGGGCTTAGAAAAGTGGGAGCAACAGGCTGGAGTACTATGTCTCTCTTAAGGTAGTCAAATGCCTCGTCACCATGTGAAACTTTTTTTGAAAACTCGAGGATATCTTCGTTAAGGTACCTCTGACAACGTTAAGGGTTACATGTAATGGCATATTGCTCCTGCAGGACTGACCACAGTAATAATTAAATAGTGGACAGATACAAAGCACGTCGAGCAGCTCGCAGCAGTAACTATGACTCTCTTAAGGTAGCCAAATGCCTCGTCACTCGGCGAAATTTATTTGAAAGCTCGAGGATATCGTCATTGAAGTAACTCAGACAACGGTAACATGGACAGGTGGTGGCATATCGCTTCTGCAGGACTGACCACAGTACGAATTAAAGAGAGGAAAGATTCAAAGAAGGGGGAGCAGCTGGCTGCAGTAACTATGACTCCCTTAAGGTAGCCAAATGCCTCGTCATCCGGCGAGGTACATTTGCTAACTCGAAGGACTCGTAGTGGGAGTAACAGTGACGACGTTAACGTGGACATATAGTGGCACATCGGTTCTGTAGAACAGCCATAGCAAGAAGGATAGAGAGAAAGGGCTTAGAAAAGTGGGAGCAACAGGCTGGAGTACTATGTCTCTCTTAAGGTAGTCAAATGCCTCGTCACCATGTGAAACTTTTTTTGAAAACTCGAGGATATCTTCGTTAAGGTACCTCTGACAACGTTAAGGGTTACATGTAATGGCATATTGCTCCTGCAGGACTGACCACAGTAATAATTAAATAGTGGACAGATACAAAGCACGTCGAGCAGCTCGCAGCAGTAACTATGACTCTCTTAAGGTAGCCAAATGCCTCGTCACTCGGCGAAATTTATTTGAAAGCTCGAGGATATCGTCATTGAAGTAACTCAGACAACGGTAACATGGACAGGTGGTGGCATATCGCTTCTGCAGGACTGACCACAGTACGAATTAAAGAGAGGAAAGATTCAAAGAAGGGGGAGCAGCTGGCTGCAGTAACTATGACTCCCTTAAGGTAGCCAAATGCCTCGTCATCCGGCGAGGTACATTTGCTAACTCGAGAGACTCGTAGTGGGAGTAACAGTGACGACGTTAACGTGGACATATAGTGGCACATCGGTTCTGTAGAACAGCCATAGCAAGAAGGATAGAGAGAAAGGGCTTAGAAAAGTGGGAGCAACAGGCTGGAGTACTATGTCTCTCTTAAGGTAGCCAAATGCCTCGTCACCATGTGAAACTTTTTTTGAAAACTCGAGGATATCTTCGTTAAGGTACCTCTGACAACGTTAAGGGTTACATGTAATGGCATATTGCTCCTGCAGGACTGACCACAGTAATAATTAAATAGTGGACAGATACAAAGCACGTCGAGCAGCTCGCAGCAGTAACTATGACTCTCTTAAGGTAGCCAAATGCCTCGTCACTCGGCGAAATTTATTTGAAAGCTCGAGGATATCGTCATTGAAGTAACTCAGACAACGGTAACATGGACAGGTGGTGGCATATCGCTTCTGCAGGACTGACCACAGTACGAATTAAAGAGAGGAAAGATTCAAAGAAGGGGGAGCAGCTGGCTGCAGTAACTATGACTCCCATAAGGTAGCCAAATGCCTCGTCATCCGGCGAGGTACATTTGCTAACTCGAGAGACTCGTAGTGGGAGTAACAGTGACGACGTTAACGTGGACATATAGTGGCACATCGGTTCTGTAGAACAGCCATAGCAAGAATGATAGAGAGAAAGGGCTTAGAAAAGTGGGAGCAACAGGCTGGAGTACTATGTCTCTCTTAAGGTAGCCAAATGCCTCGTCACCATGTGAAATTTTTTTTGAAAACTCGAGGATATCTTCGTTAAGGTACCTCTGACAACGTTAAGGGTTACATGTAATGGCATATTGCTCCTGCAGGACTGACCACAGTAATAATTAAATAGTGGACAGATACAAAGTACGTCGAGCAGCTGGCAGCAGTAACTATGACTCTCTTAAGGTAGCCAAATGCCTCGTCACTCGCGAAATTTATTTGAAAGCTCGAGGATATCGTCATTGAAGTAACTCAGACAACGGTAACATGGACAGGTGGTGGCATATCGCTTCTGCAGGGCTGACCACAGTACGAATTAAAGAGAGGAAAGATTCAAAGAAGGGGGAGCAGCTGGCTGCAGTAACTATGACTCCCATAAGGTAGCCAAATGCCTCGTCATCCGGCGAGGTACATTTGCTAACTCGAGAGACTCGTAGTGGGAGTAACAGTGACGACGTTAACGTGGACATATAGTGGCACATCGGTTCTGTAGAACAGCCATAGCAAGAAGGATAGAGAGAAAGGGCTTAGAAAAGTGGGAGCAACAGGCTGGAGTACTATGTCTCTCTTAAGGTAGCCAAATGCCTCGTCACCATGTGAAATTTTTTTTGAAAACTCGAGGATATCTTCGTTAAGGTACCTCTGACAACGTTAAGGGTTACATGTAATGGCATATTGCTCCTGCAGGACTGACCACAGTAATAATTAAATAGTGGACAGATACAAAGCACGTCGAGCAGCTCGCAGCAGTAACTATGACTCTCTTAAGGTAGCCAAATGCCTCGTCACTCGGCGAAATTTATTTGAAAGCTCGAGGATATCGTCATTGAAGTAACTCAGACAACGGTAACATGGACAGGTGGTGGCATATCGCTTCTGCAGGACTGACCACAGTACGAATTAAAGAGAGGAAAGATTCAAAGAAGGGGGAGCAGCTGGCTGCAGTAACTATGACTCCCTTAAGGTAGCCAAATGCCTCGTCATCCGGCGAGGTACATTTGCTAACTCGAAGGACTCGTAGTGGGAGTAACAGTGACGACGTTAACGTGGACATATAGTGGCACATCGGTTCTGTAGAACAGCCATAGCAAGAAGGATAGAGAGAAAGGGCTTAGAAAAGTGGGAGCAACAGGCTGGAGTACTATGTCTCTCTTAAGGTAGTCAAATGCCTCGTCACCATGTGAAACTTTTTTTGAAAACTCGAGGATATCTTCGTTAAGGTACCTCTGACAACGTTAAGGGTTACATGTAATGGCATATTGCTCCTGCAGGACTGACCACAGTAATAATTAAATAGTGGACAGATACAAAGCACGTCGAGCAGCTCGCAGCAGTAACTATGACTCTCTTAAGGTAGCCAAATGCCTCGTCACTCGGCGAAATTTATTTGAAAGCTCGAGGATATCGTCATTGAAGTAACTCAGACAACGGTAACATGGACAGGTGGTGGCATATCGCTTCTGCAGGACTGACCACAGTACGAATTAAAGAGAGGAAAGATTCAAAGAAGGGGGAGCAGCTGGCTGCAGTAACTATGACTCCCTTAAGGTAGCCAAATGCCTCGTCATCCGGCGAGGTACATTTGCTAACTCGAGAGACTCGTAGTGGGAGTAACAGTGACGACGTTAACGTGGACATATAGTGGCACATCGGTTCTGTAGAACAGCCATAGCAAGAAGGATAGAGAGAAAGGGCTTAGAAAAGTGGGAGCAACAGGCTGGAGTACTATGTCTCTCTTAAGGTAGCCAAATGCCTCGTCACCATGTGAAACTTTTTTTGAAAACTCGAGGATATCTTCGTTAAGGTACCTCTGACAACGTTAAGGGTTACATGTAATGGCATATTGCTCCTGCAGGACTGACCACAGTAATAATTAAATAGTGGACAGATACAAAGCACGTCGAGCAGCTCGCAGCAGTAACTATGACTCTCTTAAGGTAGCCAAATGCCTCGTCACTCGGCGAAATTTATTTGAAAGCTCGAGGATATCGTCATTGAAGTAACTCAGACAACGGTAACATGGACAGGTGGTGGCATATCGCTTCTGCAGGACTGACCACAGTACGAATTAAAGAGAGGAAAGATTCAAAGAAGGGGGAGCAGCTGGCTGCAGTAACTATGACTCCCATAAGGTAGCCAAATGCCTCGTCATCCGGCGAGGTACATTTGCTAACTCGAGAGACTCGTAGTGGGAGTAACAGTGACGACGTTAACGTGGACATATAGTGGCACATCGGTTCTGTAGAACAGCCATAGCAAGAATGATAGAGAGAAAGGGCTTAGAAAAGTGGGAGCAACAGGCTGGAGTACTATGTCTCTCTTAAGGTAGCCAAATGCCTCGTCACCATGTGAAATTTTTTTTGAAAACTCGCGGATATCTTCGTTAAGGTACCTCTGACAACGTTAAGGGTTACATGTAATGGCATATTGCTCCTGCAGGACTGACCACAGTAATAATTAAATAGTGGACAGATACAAAGCACGTCGAGCAGCTCGCAGCAGTAACTATGACTCTCTTAAGGTAGCCAAATGCCTCGTCACTCGGCGAAATTTATTTGAAAGCTCGAGGATATCGTCATTGAAGTAACTCTGACAACGGTAACATGGACAGGTGGTGGCATATCGCTTCTGCAGGACTGACCACAGTACGAATTAAAGAGAGGAAAGATTCAAAGAAGGGGGAGCAGCTGGCTGCAGTAACTATGACTCCCTTAAGGTAGCCAAATGCCTCGTCATCCGGCGAGGTACATTTGCTAACTCGAGAGACTCGTAGTGGGAGTAACAGTGACGACGTTAACGTGGACATATAGTGGCACATCGGTTCTGTAGAACAGCCATAGCAAGAAGGATAGAGAGAAAGGGCTTAGAAAAGTGGGAGCAACAGGCTGGAGTACTATGTCTCTCTTAAGGTAGTCAAATGCCTCGTCACCATGTGAAACTTTTTTTGAAAACTCGAGGATATCTTCGTTAAGGTACCTCTGACAACGTTAAGGGTTACATGTAATGGCATATTGCTCCTGCAGGACTGACCACAGTAATAATTAAATAGTGGACAGATACAAAGCACGTCGAGCAGCTCGCAGCAGTAACTATGACTCTCTTAAGGTAGCCAAATGCCTCGTCACTCGGCGAAATTTATTTGAAAGCTCGAGGATATCGTCATTGAAGTAACTCAGACAACGGTAACATGGACAGGTGGTGGCATATCGCTTCTGCAGGACTGACCACAGTACGAATTAAAGAGAGGAAAGATTCAAAGAAGGGGGAGCAGCTGGCTGCAGTAACTATGACTCCCTTAAGGTAGCCAAATGCCTTGTCATCCGGCGAGGTACATTTGCTAACTCGAGAGACTCGTAGTGGGAGTAACAGTGACGACGTTAACGTGGACATATAGTGGCACATCGGTTCTGTAGAACAGCCATAGCAAGAAGGATAGAGAGAAAGGGCTTAGAAAAGTGGGAGCAACAGGCTGGAGTACTATGTCTCTCTTAAGGTAGCCAAATGCCTCGTCACCATGTGAAACTTTTTTTGAAAACTCGAGGATATCTTCGTTAAGGTACCTCTGACAACGTTAAGGGTTACATGTAATGGCATATTGCTCCTGCAGGACTGACCACAGTAATAATTAAATAGTGGACAGATACAAAGCACGTCGAGCAGCTCGCAGCAGTAACTATGACTCTCTTAAGGTAGCCAAATGCCTCGTCACTCGGCGAAATTTATTTGAAAGCTCGAGGATATCGTCATTGAAGTAACTCAGACAACGGTAACATGGACAGGTGGTGGCATATCGCTTCTGCAGGACTGACCACAGTACGAATTAAAGAGAGGAAAGATTCAAAGAAGGGGGAGCAGCTGGCTGCAGTAACTATGACTCCCTTAAGGTAGCCAAATGCCTCGTCATCCGGCGAGGTACATTTGCTAACTCGAAGGACTCGTAGTGGGAGTAACAGTGACGACGTTAACGTGGACATATAGTGGCACATCGGTTCTGTAGAACAGCCATAGCAAGAAGGATAGAGAGAAAGGGCTTAGAAAAGTGGGAGCAACAGGCTGGAGTACTATGTCTCTCTTAAGGTAGTCAAATGCCTCGTCACCATGTGAAACTTTTTTTGAAAACTCGAGGATATCTTCGTTAAGGTACCTCTGACAACGTTAAGGGTTACATGTAATGGCATATTGCTCCTGCAGGACTGACCACAGTAATAATTAAATAGTGGACAGATACAAAGCACGTAGAGCAGCTCGCAGCAGTAACTATGACTCTCTTAAGGTAGCCAAATGCCTCGTCACTCGGCGAAATTTATTTGAAAGCTCGAGGATATCGTCATTGAAGTAACTCAGACAACGGTAACATGGACAGGTGGTGGCATATCGCTTCTGCAGGACTGACCACAGTACGAATTAAAGAGAGGAAAGATTCAAAGAAGGGGGAGCAGCTGGCTGCAGTAACTATGACTCCCTTAAGGTAGCCAAATGCCTCGTCATCCGGCGAGGTACATTTGCTAACTCGAGAGACTCGTAGTGGGAGTAACAGTGACGACGTTAACGTGGACATATAGTGGCACATCGGTTCTGTAGAACAGCCATAGCAAGAAGGATAGAGAGAAAGGGCTTAGAAAAGTGGGAGCAACAGGCTGGAGTACTATGTCTCTCTTAAGGTAGCCAAATGCCTCGTCACCATGTGAAACTTTTTTTGAAAACTCGAGGATATCTTCGTTAAGGTACCTCTGACAACGTTAAGGGTTACATGTAATGGCATATTGCTCCTGCAGGACTGACCACAGTAATAATTAAATAGTGGACAGATACAAAGCACGTCGAGCAGCTCGCAGCAGTAACTATGACTCTCTTAAGGTAGCCAAATGCCTCGTCACTCGGCGAAATTTATTTGAAAGCTCGAGGATATCGTCATTGAAGTAACTCAGACAACGGTAACATGGACAGGTGGTGGCATATCGCTTCTGCAGGACTGACCACAGTACGAATTAAAGAGAGGAAAGATTCAAAGAAGGGGGAGCAGCTGGCTGCAGTAACTATGACTCCCATAAGGTAGCCAAATGCCTCGTCATCCGGCGAGGTACATTTGCTAACTCGAGAGACTCGTAGTGGGAGTAACAGTGACGACGTTAACGTGGACATATAGTGGCACATCGGTTCTGTAGAACAGCCATAGCAAGAATGATAGAGAGAAAGGGCTTAGAAAAGTGGGAGCAACAGGCTGGAGTACTATGTCTCTCTTAAGGTAGCCAAATGCCTCGTCACCATGTGAAATTTTTTTTGAAAACTCGAGGATATCTTCGTTAAGGTACCTCTGACAACGTTAAGGGTTACATGTAATGGCATATTGCTCCTGCAGGACTGACCACAGTAATAATTAAATAGTGGACAGATACAAAGTACGTCGAGCAGCTGGCAGCAGTAACTATGACTCTCTTAAGGTAGCCAAATGCCTCGTCACTCGCGAAATTTATTTGAAAGCTCGAGGATATCGTCATTGAAGTAACTCAGACAACGGTAACATGGACAGGTGGTGGCATATCGCTTCTGCAGGACTGACCACAGTACGAATTAAAGAGAGGAAAGATTCAAAGAAGGGGGAGCAGCTGGCTGCAGTAACTATGACTCCCATAAGGTAGCCAAATGCCTCGTCATCCGGCGAGGTACATTTGCTAACTCGAGAGACTCGTAGTGGGAGTAACAGTGACGACGTTAACGTGGACATATAGTGGCACATCGGTTCTGTAGAACAGCCATAGCAAGAAGGATAGAGAGAAAGGGCTTAGAAAAGTGGGAGCAACAGGCTGGAGTACTATGTCTCTCTTAAGGTAGCCAAATGCCTCGTCACCATGTGAAATTTTTTTTGAAAACTCGAGGATATCTTCGTTAAGGTACCTCTGACAACGTTAAGGGTTACATGTAATGGCATATTGCTCCTGCAGGACTGACCACAGTAATAATTAAATAGTGGACAGATACAAAGCACGTCGAGCAGCTCGCAGCAGTAACTATGACTCTCTTAAGGTAGCCAAATGCCTCGTCACTCGGCGAAATTTATTTGAAAGCTCGAGGATATCGTCATTGAAGTAACTCAGACAACGGTAACATGGACAGGTGGTGGCATATCGCTTCTGCAGGACTGACCACAGTACGAATTAAAGAGAGGAAAGATTCAAAGAAGGGGGAGCAGCTGGCTGCAGTAACTATGACTCCCTTAAGGTAGCCAAATGCCTCGTCATCCGGCGAGGTACATTTGCTAACTCGAAGGACTCGTAGTGGGAGTAACAGTGACGACGTTAACGTGGACATATAGTGGCACATCGGTTCTGTAGAACAGCCATAGCAAGAAGGATAGAGAGAAAGGGCTTAGAAAAGTGGGAGCAACAGGCTGGAGTACTATGTCTCTCTTAAGGTAGTCAAATGCCTCGTCACCATGTGAAACTTTTTTTGAAAACTCGAGGATATCTTCGTTAAGGTACCTCTGACAACGTTAAGGGTTACATGTAATGGCATATTGCTCCTGCAGGACTGACCACAGTAATAATTAAATAGTGGACAGATACAAAGCACGTCGAGCAGCTCGCAGCAGTAACTATGACTCTCTTAAGGTAGCCAAATGCCTCGTCACTCGGCGAAATTTATTTGAAAGCTCGAGGATATCGTCATTGAAGTAACTCAGACAACGGTAACATGGACAGGTGGTGGCATATCGCTTCTGCAGGACTGACCACAGTACGAATTAAAGAGAGGAAAGATTCAAAGAAGGGGGAGCAGCTGGCTGCAGTAACTATGACTCCCTTAAGGTAGCCAAATGCCTCGTCATCCGGCGAGGTACATTTGCTAACTCGAGAGACTCGTAGTGGGAGTAACAGTGACGACGTTAACGTGGACATATAGTGGCACATCGGTTCTGTAGAACAGCCATAGCAAGAAGGATAGAGAGAAAGGGCTTAGAAAAGTGGGAGCAACAGGCTGGAGTACTATGTCTCTCTTAAGGTAGCCAAATGCCTCGTCACCATGTGAAACTTTTTTTGAAAACTCGAGGATATCTTCGTTAAGGTACCTCTGACAACGTTAAGGGTTACATGTAATGGCATATTGCTCCTGCAGGACTGACCACAGTAATAATTAAATAGTGGACAGATACAAAGCACGTCGAGCAGCTCGCAGCAGTAACTATGACTCTCTTAAGGTAGCCAAATGCCTCGTCACTCGGCGAAATTTATTTGAAAGCTCGAGGATATCGTCATTGAAGTAACTCAGACAACGGTAACATGGACAGGTGGTGGCATATCGCTTCTGCAGGACTGACCACAGTACGAATTAAAGAGAGGAAAGATTCAAAGAAGGGGGAGCAGCTGGCTGCAGTAACTATGACTCCCATAAGGTAGCCAAATGCCTCGTCATCCGGCGAGGTACATTTGCTAACTCGAGAGACTCGTAGTGGGAGTAACAGTGACGACGTTAACGTGGACATATAGTGGCACATCGGTTCTGTAGAACAGCCATAGCAAGAATGATAGAGAGAAAGGGCTTAGAAAAGTGGGAGCAACAGGCTGGAGTACTATGTCTCTCTTAAGGTAGCCAAATGCCTCGTCACCATGTGAAATTTTTTTTGAAAACTCGAGGATATCTTCGTTAAGGTACCTCTGACAACGTTAAGGGTTACATGTAATGGCATATTGCTCCTGCAGGACTGACCACAGTAATAATTAAATAGTGGACAGATACAAAGTACGTCGAGCAGCTGGCAGCAGTAACTATGACTCTCTTAAGGTAGCCAAATGCCTCGTCACTCGCGAAATTTATTTGAAAGCTCGAGGATATCGTCATTGAAGTAACTCAGACAACGGTAACATGGACAGGTGGTGGCATATCGCTTCTGCAGGGCTGACCACAGTACGAATTAAAGAGAGGAAAGATTCAAAGAAGGGGGAGCAGCTGGCTGCAGTAACTATGACTCCCATAAGGTAGCCAAATGCCTCGTCATCCGGCGAGGTACATTTGCTAACTCGAGAGACTCGTAGTGGGAGTAACAGTGACGACGTTAACGTGGACATATAGTGGCACATCGGTTCTGTAGAACAGCCATAGCAAGAAGGATAGAGAGAAAGGGCTTAGAAAAGTGGGAGCAACAGGCTGGAGTACTATGTCTCTCTTAAGGTAGCCAAATGCCTCGTCACCATGTGAAATTTTTTTTGAAAACTCGAGGATATCTTCGTTAAGGTACCTCTGACAACGTTAAGGGTTACATGTAATGGCATATTGCTCCTGCAGGACTGACCACAGTAATAATTAAATAGTGGACAGATACAAAGCACGTCGAGCAGCTCGCAGCAGTAACTATGACTCTCTTAAGGTAGCCAAATGCCTCGTCACTCGGCGAAATTTATTTGAAAGCTCGAGGATATCGTCATTGAAGTAACTCAGACAACGGTAACATGGACAGGTGGTGGCATATCGCTTCTGCAGGACTGACCACAGTACGAATTAAAGAGAGGAAAGATTCAAAGAAGGGGGAGCAGCTGGCTGCAGTAACTATGACTCCCTTAAGGTAGCCAAATGCCTCGTCATCCGGCGAGGTACATTTGCTAACTCGAAGGACTCGTAGTGGGAGTAACAGTGACGACGTTAACGTGGACATATAGTGGCACATCGGTTCTGTAGAACAGCCATAGCAAGAAGGATAGAGAGAAAGGGCTTAGAAAAGTGGGAGCAACAGGCTGGAGTACTATGTCTCTCTTAAGGTAGTCAAATGCCTCGTCACCATGTGAAACTTTTTTTGAAAACTCGAGGATATCTTCGTTAAGGTACCTCTGACAACGTTAAGGGTTACATGTAATGGCATATTGCTCCTGCAGGACTGACCACAGTAATAATTAAATAGTGGACAGATACAAAGCACGTCGAGCAGCTCGCAGCAGTAACTATGACTCTCTTAAGGTAGCCAAATGCCTCGTCACTCGGCGAAATTTATTTGAAAGCTCGAGGATATCGTCATTGAAGTAACTCAGACAACGGTAACATGGACAGGTGGTGGCATATCGCTTCTGCAGGACTGACCACAGTACGAATTAAAGAGAGGAAAGATTCAAAGAAGGGGGAGCAGCTGGCTGCAGTAACTATGACTCCCTTAAGGTAGCCAAATGCCTCGTCATCCGGCGAGGTACATTTGCTAACTCGAGAGACTCGTAGTGGGAGTAACAGTGACGACGTTAACGTGGACATATAGTGGCACATCGGTTCTGTAGAACAGCCATAGCAAGAAGGATAGAGAGAAAGGGCTTAGAAAAGTGGGAGCAACAGGCTGGAGTACTATGTCTCTCTTAAGGTAGCCAAATGCCTCGTCACCATGTGAAACTTTTTTTGAAAACTCGAGGATATCTTCGTTAAGGTACCTCTGACAACGTTAAGGGTTACATGTAATGGCATATTGCTCCTGCAGGACTGACCACAGTAATAATTAAATAGTGGACAGATACAAAGCACGTCGAGCAGCTCGCAGCAGTAACTATGACTCTCTTAAGGTAGCCAAATGCCTCGTCACTCGGCGAAATTTATTTGAAAGCTCGAGGATATCGTCATTGAAGTAACTCAGACAACGGTAACATGGACAGGTGGTGGCATATCGCTTCTGCAGGACTGACCACAGTACGAATTAAAGAGAGGAAAGATTCAAAGAAGGGGGAGCAGCTGGCTGCAGTAACTATGACTCCCATAAGGTAGCCAAATGCCTCGTCATCCGGCGAGGTACATTTGCTAACTCGAGAGACTCGTAGTGGGAGTAACAGTGACGACGTTAACGTGGACATATAGTGGCACATCGGTTCTGTAGAACAGCCATAGCAAGAATGATAGAGAGAAAGGGCTTAGAAAAGTGGGAGCAACAGGCTGGAGTACTATGTCTCTCTTAAGGTAGCCAAATGCCTCGTCACCATGTGAAATTTTTTTTGAAAACTCGCGGATATCTTCGTTAAGGTACCTCTGACAACGTTAAGGGTTACATGTAATGGCATATTGCTCCTGCAGGACTGACCACAGTAATAATTAAATAGTGGACAGATACAAAGCACGTCGAGCAGCTCGCAGCAGTAACTATGACTCTCTTAAGGTAGCCAAATGCCTCGTCACTCGGCGAAATTTATTTGAAAGCTCGAGGATATCGTCATTGAAGTAACTCTGACAACGGTAACATGGACAGGTGGTGGCATATCGCTTCTGCAGGACTGACCACAGTACGAATTAAAGAGAGGAAAGATTCAAAGAAGGGGGAGCAGCTGGCTGCAGTAACTATGACTCCCTTAAGGTAGCCAAATGCCTCGTCATCCGGCGAGGTACATTTGCTAACTCGAGAGACTCGTAGTGGGAGTAACAGTGACGACGTTAACGTGGACATATAGTGGCACATCGGTTCTGTAGAACAGCCATAGCAAGAAGGATAGAGAGAAAGGGCTTAGAAAAGTGGGAGCAACAGGCTGGAGTACTATGTCTCTCTTAAGGTAGTCAAATGCCTCGTCACCATGTGAAACTTTTTTTGAAAACTCGAGGATATCTTCGTTAAGGTACCTCTGACAACGTTAAGGGTTACATGTAATGGCATATTGCTCCTGCAGGACTGACCACAGTAATAATTAAATAGTGGACAGATACAAAGCACGTCGAGCAGCTCGCAGCAGTAACTATGACTCTCTTAAGGTAGCCAAATGCCTCGTCACTCGGCGAAATTTATTTGAAAGCTCGAGGATATCGTCATTGAAGTAACTCAGACAACGGTAACATGGACAGGTGGTGGCATATCGCTTCTGCAGGACTGACCACAGTACGAATTAAAGAGAGGAAAGATTCAAAGAAGGGGGAGCAGCTGGCTGCAGTAACTATGACTCCCTTAAGGTAGCCAAATGCCTTGTCATCCGGCGAGGTACATTTGCTAACTCGAGAGACTCGTAGTGGGAGTAACAGTGACGACGTTAACGTGGACATATAGTGGCACATCGGTTCTGTAGAACAGCCATAGCAAGAAGGATAGAGAGAAAGGGCTTAGAAAAGTGGGAGCAACAGGCTGGAGTACTATGTCTCTCTTAAGGTAGCCAAATGCCTCGTCACCATGTGAAACTTTTTTTGAAAACTCGAGGATATCTTCGTTAAGGTACCTCTGACAACGTTAAGGGTTACATGTAATGGCATATTGCTCCTGCAGGACTGACCACAGTAATAATTAAATAGTGGACAGATACAAAGCACGTCGAGCAGCTCGCAGCAGTAACTATGACTCTCTTAAGGTAGCCAAATGCCTCGTCACTCGGCGAAATTTATTTGAAAGCTCGAGGATATCGTCATTGAAGTAACTCAGACAACGGTAACATGGACAGGTGGTGGCATATCGCTTCTGCAGGACTGACCACAGTACGAATTAAAGAGAGGAAAGATTCAAAGAAGGGGGAGCAGCTGGCTGCAGTAACTATGACTCCCTTAAGGTAGCCAAATGCCTCGTCATCCGGCGAGGTACATTTGCTAACTCGAAGGACTCGTAGTGGGAGTAACAGTGACGACGTTAACGTGGACATATAGTGGCACATCGGTTCTGTAGAACAGCCATAGCAAGAAGGATAGAGAGAAAGGGCTTAGAAAAGTGGGAGCAACAGGCTGGAGTACTATGTCTCTCTTAAGGTAGTCAAATGCCTCGTCACCATGTGAAACTTTTTTTGAAAACTCGAGGATATCTTCGTTAAGGTACCTCTGACAACGTTAAGGGTTACATGTAATGGCATATTGCTCCTGCAGGACTGACCACAGTAATAATTAAATAGTGGACAGATACAAAGCACGTAGAGCAGCTCGCAGCAGTAACTATGACTCTCTTAAGGTAGCCAAATGCCTCGTCACTCGGCGAAATTTATTTGAAAGCTCGAGGATATCGTCATTGAAGTAACTCAGACAACGGTAACATGGACAGGTGGTGGCATATCGCTTCTGCAGGACTGACCACAGTACGAATTAAAGAGAGGAAAGATTCAAAGAAGGGGGAGCAGCTGGCTGCAGTAACTATGACTCCCTTAAGGTAGCCAAATGCCTCGTCATCCGGCGAGGTACATTTGCTAACTCGAGAGACTCGTAGTGGGAGTAACAGTGACGACGTTAACGTGGACATATAGTGGCACATCGGTTCTGTAGAACAGCCATAGCAAGAAGGATAGAGAGAAAGGGCTTAGAAAAGTGGGAGCAACAGGCTGGAGTACTATGTCTCTCTTAAGGTAGCCAAATGCCTCGTCACCATGTGAAACTTTTTTTGAAAACTCGAGGATATCTTCGTTAAGGTACCTCTGACAACGTTAAGGGTTACATGTAATGGCATATTGCTCCTGCAGGACTGACCACAGTAATAATTAAATAGTGGACAGATACAAAGCACGTCGAGCAGCTCGCAGCAGTAACTATGACTCTCTTAAGGTAGCCAAATGCCTCGTCACTCGGCGAAATTTATTTGAAAGCTCGAGGATATCGTCATTGAAGTAACTCAGACAACGGTAACATGGACAGGTGGTGGCATATCGCTTCTGCAGGACTGACCACAGTACGAATTAAAGAGAGGAAAGATTCAAAGAAGGGGGAGCAGCTGGCTGCAGTAACTATGACTCCCATAAGGTAGCCAAATGCCTCGTCATCCGGCGAGGTACATTTGCTAACTCGAGAGACTCGTAGTGGGAGTAACAGTGACGACGTTAACGTGGACATATAGTGGCACATCGGTTCTGTAGAACAGCCATAGCAAGAATGATAGAGAGAAAGGGCTTAGAAAAGTGGGAGCAACAGGCTGGAGTACTATGTCTCTCTTAAGGTAGCCAAATGCCTCGTCACCATGTGAAATTTTTTTTGAAAACTCGAGGATATCTTCGTTAAGGTACCTCTGACAACGTTAAGGGTTACATGTAATGGCATATTGCTCCTGCAGGACTGACCACAGTAATAATTAAATAGTGGACAGATACAAAGTACGTCGAGCAGCTGGCAGCAGTAACTATGACTCTCTTAAGGTAGCCAAATGCCTCGTCACTCGCGAAATTTATTTGAAAGCTCGAGGATATCGTCATTGAAGTAACTCAGACAACGGTAACATGGACAGGTGGTGGCATATCGCTTCTGCAGGACTGACCACAGTACGAATTAAAGAGAGGAAAGATTCAAAGAAGGGGGAGCAGCTGGCTGCAGTAACTATGACTCCCATAAGGTAGCCAAATGCCTCGTCATCCGGCGAGGTACATTTGCTAACTCGAGAGACTCGTAGTGGGAGTAACAGTGACGACGTTAACGTGGACATATAGTGGCACATCGGTTCTGTAGAACAGCCATAGCAAGAAGGATAGAGAGAAAGGGCTTAGAAAAGTGGGAGCAACAGGCTGGAGTACTATGTCTCTCTTAAGGTAGCCAAATGCCTCGTCACCATGTGAAATTTTTTTTGAAAACTCGAGGATATCTTCGTTAAGGTACCTCTGACAACGTTAAGGGTTACATGTAATGGCATATTGCTCCTGCAGGACTGACCACAGTAATAATTAAATAGTGGACAGATACAAAGCACGTCGAGCAGCTCGCAGCAGTAACTATGACTCTCTTAAGGTAGCCAAATGCCTCGTCACTCGGCGAAATTTATTTGAAAGCTCGAGGATATCGTCATTGAAGTAACTCAGACAACGGTAACATGGACAGGTGGTGGCATATCGCTTCTGCAGGACTGACCACAGTACGAATTAAAGAGAGGAAAGATTCAAAGAAGGGGGAGCAGCTGGCTGCAGTAACTATGACTCCCTTAAGGTAGCCAAATGCCTCGTCATCCGGCGAGGTACATTTGCTAACTCGAGAGACTCGTAGTGGGAGTAACAGTGACGACGTTAACGTGGACATATAGTGGCACATCGGTTCTGTAGAACAGCCATAGCAAGAAGGATAGAGAGAAAGGGCTTAGAAAAGTGGGAGCAACAGGCTGGAGTACTATGTCTCTCTTAAGGTAGTCAAATGCCTCGTCACCATGTGAAACTTTTTTTGAAAACTCGAGGATATCTTCGTTAAGGTACCTCTGACAACGTTAAGGGTTACATGTAATGGCATATTGCTCCTGCAGGACTGACCACAGTAATAATTAAATAGTGGACAGATACAAAGCACGTCGAGCAGCTCGCAGCAGTAACTATGACTCTCTTAAGGTAGCCAAATGCCTCGTCACTCGGCGAAATTTATTTGAAAGCTCGAGGATATCGTCATTGAAGTAACTCAGACAACGGTAACATGGACAGGTGGTGGCATATCGCTTCTGCAGGACTGACCACAGTACGAATTAAAGAGAGGAAAGATTCAAAGAAGGGGGAGCAGCTGGCTGCAGTAACTATGACTCCCTTAAGGTAGCCAAATGCCTTGTCATCCGGCGAGGTACATTTGCTAACTCGAGAGACTCGTAGTGGGAGTAACAGTGACGACGTTAACGTGGACATATAGTGGCACATCGGTTCTGTAGAACAGCCATAGCAAGAAGGATAGAGAGAAAGGGCTTAGAAAAGTGGGAGCAACAGGCTGGAGTACTATGTCTCTCTTAAGGTAGCCAAATGCCTCGTCACCATGTGAAACTTTTTTTGAAAACTCGAGGATATCTTCGTTAAGGTACCTCTGACAACGTTAAGGGTTACATGTAATGGCATATTGCTCCTGCAGGACTGACCACAGTAATAATTAAATAGTGGACAGATACAAAGCACGTCGAGCAGCTCGCAGCAGTAACTATGACTCTCTTAAGGTAGCCAAATGCCTCGTCACTCGGCGAAATTTATTTGAAAGCTCGAGGATATCGTCATTGAAGTAACTCAGACAACGGTAACATGGACAGGTGGTGGCATATCGCTTCTGCAGGACTGACCACAGTACGAATTAAAGAGAGGAAAGATTCAAAGAAGGGGGAGCAGCTGGCTGCAGTAACTATGACTCCCATAAGGTAGCCAAATGCCTCGTCATCCGGCGAGGTACATTTGCTAACTCGAGAGACTCGTAGTGGGAGTAACAGTGACGACGTTAACGTGGACATATAGTGGCACATCGGTTCTGTAGAACAGCCATAGCAAGAATGATAGAGAGAAAGGGCTTAGAAAAGTGGGAGCAACAGGCTGGAGTACTATGTCTCTCTTAAGGTAGCCAAATGCCTCGTCACCATGTGAAATTTTTTTTGAAAACTCGAGGATATCTTCGTTAAGGTACCTCTGACAACGTTAAGGGTTACATGTAATGGCATATTGCTCCTGCAGGACTGACCACAGTAATAATTAAATAGTGGACAGATACAAAGTACGTCGAGCAGCTGGCAGCAGTAACTATGACTCTCTTAAGGTAGCCAAATGCCTCGTCACTCGCGAAATTTATTTGAAAGCTCGAGGATATCGTCATTGAAGTAACTCAGACAACGGTAACATGGACAGGTGGTGGCATATCGCTTCTGCAGGACTGACCACAGTACGAATTAAAGAGAGGAAAGATTCAAAGAAGGGGGAGCAGCTGGCTGCAGTAACTATGACTCCCATAAGGTAGCCAAATGCCTCGTCATCCGGCGAGGTACATTTGCTAACTCGAGAGACTCGTAGTGGGAGTAACAGTGACGACGTTAACGTGGACATATAGTGGCACATCGGTTCTGTAGAACAGCCATAGCAAGAAGGATAGAGAGAAAGGGCTTAGAAAAGTGGGAGCAACAGGCTGGAGTACTATGTCTCTCTTAAGGTAGCCAAATGCCTCGTCACCATGTGAAATTTTTTTTGAAAACTCGAGGATATCTTCGTTAAGGTACCTCTGACAACGTTAAGGGTTACATGTAATGGCATATTGCTCCTGCAGGACTGACCACAGTAATAATTAAATAGTGGACAGATACAAAGCACGTCGAGCAGCTCGCAGCAGTAACTATGACTCTCTTAAGGTAGCCAAATGCCTCGTCACTCGGCGAAATTTATTTGAAAGCTCGAGGATATCGTCATTGAAGTAACTCAGACAACGGTAACATGGACAGGTGGTGGCATATCGCTTCTGCAGGACTGACCACAGTACGAATTAAAGAGAGGAAAGATTCAAAGAAGGGGGAGCAGCTGGCTGCAGTAACTATGACTCCCTTAAGGTAGCCAAATGCCTCGTCATCCGGCGAGGTACATTTGCTAACTCGAGAGACTCGTAGTGGGAGTAACAGTGACGACGTTAACGTGGACATATAGTGGCACATCGGTTCTGTAGAACAGCCATAGCAAGAAGGATAGAGAGAAAGGGCTTAGAAAAGTGGGAGCAACAGGCTGGAGTACTATGTCTCCCTTAAGGTAGTCAAATGCCTCGTCACCATGTGAAACTTTTTTTGAAAACTCGAGGATATCTTCGTTAAGGTACCTCTGACAACGTTAAGGGTTACATGTAATGGCATATTGCTCCTGCAGGACTGACCACAGTAATAATTAAATAGTGGACAGATACAAAGCACGTCGAGCAGCTCGCAGCAGTAACTATGACTCTCTTAAGGTAGCCAAATGCCTCGTCACTCGGCGAAATTTATTTGAAAGCTCGAGGATATCGTCATTGAAGTAACTCAGACAACGGTAACATGGACAGGTGGTGGCATATCGCTTCTGCAGGACTGACCACAGTACGAATTAAAGAGAGGAAAGATTCAAAGAAGGGGGAGCAGCTGGCTGCAGTAACTATGACTCCCATAAGGTAGCCAAATGCCTCGTCATCCGGCGAGGTACATTTGCTAACTCGAGAGACTCGTAGTGGGAGTAACAGTGACGACGTTAACGTGGACATATAGTGGCACATCGGTTCTGTAGAACAGCCATAGCAAGAATGATAGAGAGAAAGGGCTTAGAAAAGTGGGAGCAACAGGCTGGAGTACTATGTCTCTCTTAAGGTAGCCAAATGCCTCGTCACCATGTGAAATTTTTTTTGAAAACTCGAGGATATCTTCGTTAAGGTACCTCTGACAACGTTAAGGGTTACATGTAATGGCATATTGCTCCTGCAGGACTGACCACAGTAATAATTAAATAGTGGACAGATACAAAGTACGTCGAGCAGCTGGCAGCAGTAACTATGACTCTCTTAAGGTAGCCAAATGCCTCGTCACTCGCGAAATTTATTTGAAAGCTCGAGGATATCGTCATTGAAGTAACTCAGACAACGGTAACATGGACAGGTGGTGGCATATCGCTTCTGCAGGACTGACCACAGTACGAATTAAAGAGAGGAAAGATTCAAAGAAGGGGGAGCAGCTGGCTGCAGTAACTATGACTCCCATAAGGTAGCCAAATGCCTCGTCATCCGGTGAGGTACATTTGCTAACTCGAGAGACTCGTAGTGGGAGTAACAGTGACGACGTTAACGTGGACATATAGTGGCACATCGGTTCTGTAGAACAGCCATAGCAAGAAGGATAGAGAGAAAGGGCTTAGAAAAGTGGGAGCAACAGGCTGGAGTACTATGTCTCTCTTAAGGTAGCCAAATGCCTCGTCACCATGTGAAATTTTTTTTGAAAACTCGAGGATATCTTCGTTAAGGTACCTCTGACAACGTTAAGGGTTACATGTAATGGCATATTGCTCCTGCAGGACTGACCACAGTAATAATTAAATAGTGGACAGATACAAAGCACGTCGAGCAGCTCGCAGCAGTAACTATGACTCTCTTAAGGTAGCCAAATGCCTCGTCACTCGGCGAAATTTATTTGAAAGCTCGAGGATATCGTCATTGAAGTAACTCAGACAACGGTAACATGGACAGGTGGTGGCATATCGCTTCTGCAGGACTGACCACAGTACGAATTAAAGAGAGGAAAGATTCAAAGAAGGGGGAGCAGCTGGCTGCAGTAACTATGACTCCCATAAGGTAGCCAAATGCCTCGTCATCCGGCGAGGTACATTTGCTAACTCGAGAGACTCGTAGTGGGAGTAACAGTGACGACGTTAACGTGGACATATAGTGGCACATCGGTTCTGTAGAACAGCCATAGCAAGAAGGATAGAGAGAAAGGGCTTAGAAAAGTGGGAGCAACAGGCTGGAGTACTATGTCTCTCTTAAGGTAGTCAAATGCCTCGTCACCATGTGAAACTTTTTTTGAAAACTCGAGGATATCTTCGTTAAGGTACCTCTGACAACGTTAAGGGTTACATGTAATGGCATATTGCTCCTGCAGGACTGACCACAGTAATAATTAAATAGTGGACAGATACAAAGCACGTCGAGCAGCTCGCAGCAGTAACTATGACTCTCTTAAGGTAGCCAAATGCCTCGTCACTCGGCGAAATTTATTTGAAAGCTCGAGGATATCGTCATTGAAGTAACTCAGACAACGGTAACATGGACAGGTGGTGGCATATCGCTTCTGCAGGACTGACCACAGTACGAATTAAAGAGAGGAAAGATTCAAAGAAGGGGGAGCAGCTGGCTGCAGTTACTATGACTCCCTTAAGGTAGCCAAATGCCTCGTCATCCGGCGAGGTACATTTGCTAACTCGAGAGACTCGTAGTGGGAGTAACAGTGACGACGTTAACGTGGACATATAGTGGCACATCGGTTCTGTAGAACAGCCATAGCAAGAAGGATAGAGAGAAAGGGCTTAGAAAAGTGGGAGCAACAGGCTGGAGTACTATGTCTCTCTTAAGGTAGCCAAATGCCTCGTCACCATGTGAAATTTTTTTTGAAAACTCGAGGATATCTTCGTTAAGGTACCTCTGACAACGTTAAGGGTTACATGTAATGGCATATTGCTCCTGCAGGACTGACCACAGTAATAATTAAATAGTGGACAGATACAAAGCACGTCGAGCAGCTCGCAGCAGTAACTATGACTCTCTTAAGGTAGCCAAATGCCTCGTCACTCGGCGAAATTTATTTGAAAGCTCGAGGATATCGTCATTGAAGTAACTCAGACAACGGTAACATGGACAGGTGGTGGCATATCGCTTCTGCAGGACTGACCACAGTACGAATTAAAGAGAGGAAAGATTCAAAGAAGGGGGAGCAGCTGGCTGCAGTAACTATGACTCCCTTAAGGTAGCCAAATGCCTCGTCATCCGGCGAGGTACATTTGCTAACTCGAGAGACTCGTAGTGGGAGTAACAGTGACGACGTTAACGTGGACATATAGTGGCACATCGGTTCTGTAGAACAGCCATAGCAAGAAGGATAGAGAGAAAGGGCTTAGAAAAGTGGGAGCAACAGGCTGGAGTACTATGTCTCTCTTAAGGTAGTCAAATGCCTCGTCACCATGTGAAACTTTTTTTGAAAACTCGAGGATATCTTCGTTAAGGTACCTCTGACAACGTTAAGGGTTACATGTAATGGCATATTGCTCCTGCAGGACTGACCACAGTAATAATTAAATAGTGGACAGATACAAAGTACGTCGAGCAGCTGGCAGCAGTAACTATGACTCTCTTAAGGTAGCCAAATGCCTCGTCACTCGCGAAATTTATTTGAAAGCTCGAGGATATCGTCATTGAAGTAACTCAGACAACGGTAACATGGACAGGTGGTGGCATATCGCTTCTGCAGGACTGACCACAGTACGAATTAAAGAGAGGAAAGATTCAAAGAAGGGGGAGCAGCTGGCTGCAGTAACTATGACTCCCATAAGGTAGCCAAATGCCTCGTCATCCGGCGAGGTACATTTGCTAACTCGAGAGACTCGTAGTGGGAGTAACAGTGACGACGTTAACGTGGACATATAGTGGCACATCGGTTCTGTAGAACAGCCATAGCAAGAAGGATAGAGAGAAAGGGCTTAGAAAAGTGGGAGCAACAGGCTGGAGTACTATGTCTCTCTTAAGGTAGCCAAATGCCTCGTCACCATGTGAAATTTTTTTTGAAAACTCGAGGATATCTTCGTTAAGGTACCTCTGACAACGTTAAGGGTTACATGTAATGGCATATTGCTCCTGCAGGACTGACCACAGTAATAATTAAATAGTGGACAGATACAAAGCACGTCGAGCAGCTCGCAGCAGTAACTATGACTCTCTTAAGGTAGCCAAATGCCTCGTCACTCGGCGAAATTTATTTGAAAGCTCGAGGATATCGTCATTGAAGTAACTCAGACAACGGTAACATGGACAGGTGGTGGCATATCGCTTCTGCAGGACTGACCACAGTACGAATTAAAGAGAGGAAAGATTCAAAGAAGGGGGAGCAGCTGGCTGCAGTAACTATGACTCCCTTAAGGTAGCCAAATGCCTCGTCATCCGGCGAGGTACATTTGCTAACTCGAGAGACTCGTAGTGGGAGTAACAGTGACGACGTTAACGTGGACATATAGTGGCACATCGGTTCTGTAGAACAGCCATAGCAAGAAGGATAGAGAGAAAGGGCTTAGAAAAGTGGGAGCAACAGGCTGGAGTACTATGTCTCCCTTAAGGTAGTCAAATGCCTCGTCACCATGTGAAACTTTTTTTGAAAACTCGAGGATATCTTCGTTAAGGTACCTCTGACAACGTTAAGGGTTACATGTAATGGCATATTGCTCCTGCAGGACTGACCACAGTAATAATTAAATAGTGGACAGATACAAAGCACGTCGAGCAGCTCGCAGCAGTAACTATGACTCTCTTAAGGTAGCCAAATGCCTCGTCACTCGGCGAAATTTATTTGAAAGCTCGAGGATATCGTCATTGAAGTAACTCAGACAACGGTAACATGGACAGGTGGTGGCATATCGCTTCTGCAGGACTGACCACAGTACGAATTAAAGAGAGGAAAGATTCAAAGAAGGGGGAGCAGCTGGCTGCAGTAACTATGACTCCCATAAGGTAGCCAAATGCCTCGTCATCCGGCGAGGTACATTTGCTAACTCGAGAGACTCGTAGTGGGAGTAACAGTGACGACGTTAACGTGGACATATAGTGGCACATCGGTTCTGTAGAACAGCCATAGCAAGAATGATAGAGAGAAAGGGCTTAGAAAAGTGGGAGCAACAGGCTGGAGTACTATGTCTCTCTTAAGGTAGCCAAATGCCTCGTCACCATGTGAAATTTTTTTTGAAAACTCGAGGATATCTTCGTTAAGGTACCTCTGACAACGTTAAGGGTTACATGTAATGGCATATTGCTCCTGCAGGACTGACCACAGTAATAATTAAATAGTGGACAGATACAAAGTACGTCGAGCAGCTGGCAGCAGTAACTATGACTCTCTTAAGGTGGCCAAGTGGCGGCGGTGTGGCTGCATCCGGACTTGGCTTTTCGAAGTGCGGTCTTGATGTAGTCGTGCTGCTGCTGCGAGGTGCCTTCCTTGGGTTATAGTTACAGGGAGAGTGATGCGCAATACATGGGCCTAGCCCTCTTAGCCTCTCCTCTCCTGCGGTCTTCTCCCCTTCTCGTGGGCCCGCTGATTTTCGCAGAGTGGAAGACCGCACCAGGGGCTTGGGGGGGTTACCAGCCCCCCCTCGCATTATCCCTTTATAGTTGGGGGCAGCCGACAAGAAACAAGAGATGGTGGCCCTTCCGCTGAAGGTGCCACCCCAGCTACCCCAGCACCTATCCGGCCAACCGGCCGTAACGAAAATGCGATAGTTTGTGTAGCTCCCTTTGCTTGCAGTGAGTGCCACCGCACTTTTACCACGAAGAACGGTCTCGGGGTCCATCGCCGCCGCCAACACCCTGCGGCCGCCAACGCTGAGATCGTGACGGAGAGGCATCGCGCGAGGTGGACGGAGGAAGAAGTCCTGTCGCTCGCCAAGGCAGAGGCCGAACTGTTCCTTGAGAGGGACGCCCGGTTCTTCTTTGTAAATCAAGAACTTACCAGGATGTTCCCCGACCGAACGCTTGAGGCAATCAAGTGCCGACGGCGGCAAGCTGCCCACAAGCAGCTTGTCCGCCAATTCATGGAGGCACTTGAGATCGGTCGGGGCGAAGAGCCGGCGTCCCGCCGTGGAGCAGCGAGCTCGCTGCCTGACGCGGGCGAGGCCGCTGCGCCGCCCGTCGACGCAGCCGAGGACTTCGCGGCCGACACCACCGGGCCGCCGCCGGAGGGGCCGACTGACGCCGCCATCTGGGAGCATCTGGCGGGGCTGCCTGCTTCCGCCCAGCGTTTCTCTGCCCTGGACCGAGTCATTGGTCTGGGGCGGGGCACGCCGCCCGATGTCATCCTGGGCATGCTCCCGGATGCCCTTGCGTCGGTCGGGTCCAGGGGGGAGAGGTCGATCACCAGGACACAGCGGCCGCGCCAATCATCCAAGCGGCCGCCTGCCGCCCCGCCGCTGCAGAAGCGCAAGCGGCGCCGCTGGGAATACGCGCGCACACAGGACGCCTTCCGTAGGTCGCGTGCACGTTGCGTGCGCGGCTTGCTGGACGGCACCCTGCTGCAGCCGCCACCCGACATCCCCGGTCTGCTGGACTTCTGGGCGGACCTCTTCACGAAGAAGCCGATCTCCACCGCCGGCTTCATCCGTGACCGCCTTCTCCCGCACTCGGAGCCTGTCGCTCCTGAGTGCCTATGGGGGCCGGTCACACGTGAGGAGGTCGCTGCTGCCTTGCCGCCCAGGGGATCGGCAGCCGGGCCGGACGGCCTGACTCCAGCGGAGCTGCGGCGCCTGCCGCATGAAGTCCTGGTGAAACTCTTGAACCTCTTCCTCCTGGCCCGCGCCCTCCCCGAGCGTCTGCTTCGCGCCCGGACGTCACTTCTCCCCAAAACGGCTGCACCAACATCCCCCGCTGACTTTCGCCCCATTACGGTCTGCTCGGTGTTGGCGCGGACCTTTCACAAGGTTCTCGCGTCACGCCTGATGCGTGCATGTGCTGTGGACGAACGTCAGCGGGCATTCATCCCCCGGGATGGGATGTTGGAAAACACCTTCATCTTGGACACTGCTCTCACCGACGCAGTCCGCTCCTGTCGCTCTGTTTTTGTGGCATCGATCGACGTCTCTAAAGCGTTCGATTCGGTGGACCATGCTGCCCTCCGCCCCGTGCTGAGGGCTCATGGCCTGCCGGATTGCTTTATTGAGTACGTCGAAAGGTGTTACGAGGGTAGCACGACAGTGATAGCGGGCGGCGCCGACGTGGGCGTGCCCCTGCAGCCGGCTAGGGGTGTGCGTCAGGGTGACCCCCTCTCCCCCCTCCTTTTCAATTTTGCGGTGGACTATGTTTTGAGTCAACTTCCCTCCCACATCGGAGCTCGGATCCTTGGTCGCAGAGTTAACGCTGCGGCCTTCGCAGATGACGTCCTGCTTTTTGCATCGACCGCGAGGGGATTGCAGTCCCTCATCGACGCAGCCGTCGCAGCCCTCGCCCATCTGGGGCTGCAGATCAACGCCCGGAAGTGTTTCACCCTCGCCTTAGTCGCGTCTGGGCGCGACAAGAAGGTGAAGGTCGACGCCGACGTTACCTTCAAAGCGGGCAACGCCACCGTGCCCGCCCTACGTGTGGGTGAAACCTTCCGGTACCTGGGACTGCAATTCTCCACCGCGGGTCGCTGCGTTTTCAACCCACGACGCCACCTGGTGGAGCAGCTGGACGTCATCTCCCGAGCTCCGCTCAAGCCGCAACAGCGCCTCCACGCCCTCACCACCGTACTTCTGCCTGGCCTGTACCATGGGCTGGCCCTCAGCCGCACCCGAGTGGGTGCGTTGAAAGCGGCAGATGTGACCATCCGTGCCGCCGTCAGGAGATGGTTCCGCCTTCCGGCGGACACTCCCCTGGGCTACTTCCACGCTCCTGTAGCCCAGGGAGGCCTCGGCATCCCATCATGCCGATGGATGGGGCCAACACTTCGCCGGTCCCGTCTCCTGGCGCTGAAGAGGATTGGGCCAACCGCCGACGGTGCAGGCCGGGACGAGGTGCAGCGTGAGATTGAGGCGCTGGAGCGGCATCTTATGTGGGAGGGCCACCTCCTCAAATCGTCGACGCAGGTTGGAGAGATGTGGGCCGCGCGCCTGCACGTTGCCTTTGACGGTGCGGCGCTGTCATCTTCCGCCGCCGTCAAGGGGCAACACCAGTGGGTCGCTGACACCAGTCGCCTGCTATCTGGGCGTAACTTCATCGACGCTCTCCGCGCCCGCATCAACGCCTTCCCCACGAAGGCACGGCGCAGTCGCGGGCGGGAAGCGGACACCAGATGCCGCGCGGGCTGCCAGGCCGTAGAGACCGCCAACCACGTGTTACAGGCTTGCTTCAGGACGCACGGGTCCCGGGTTAAGCGGCATGACGCGATCGTGCGCTATGTCGCCCGTGGACTCGCGCAGAGGGGCTTCAACGTCTCTGTGGAGCCCCACCTCCGCACACCTGAGGGAATCCGCAAGCCTGACGTGGTGGCGGTTAAAGACGGCATCGCCCGCGTCATCGACGCCCAGGTAGTCGGAGACCATCTCCGGCTCGACTGGTGTCACTCCGAGAAAGCGGCCTACTACAACACGCCGTCCATCAGGCGTGCCATCTCCAACCTGCACCGTGACGTTGAGGAGGTTACAGTGTCCACCGCGACATTGAATTGGAGGGGTGTATGGTCTCCAGCGTCGGCCGGAGATCTCTCCGCACTTGGATTTAGACCCCGAGAACTGGCGGTGCTTAGCACAAGAGTACTGCAAAGCTGCTGCACGAGCTATCGCATTTTCGAATATATGACGACGCAAAGACCGATGGAGCGAGCCGGCGTCGGATAGGATGCTGGTTATTTTCTTCGCCTTGACTCCTGGGGCCTATCCACAGGAGGAATATCCCGTCTTTGTTCTTTCTTCTTTGTGTATGTAACTTGTGTTGTTTTTGTTTCTGTTTTTTTTCCAGCATATATATATGTATATGTATTGTAGTTTTAACATTTACTTGTGGCATCGCCCTGTAAGTCCCCACCTCGGTGGCGGACATGGCGTGAAACACCTGCCACACCCTATCTGTACATGCATATATATGTGTTATTCAGCAATGAATAAAGACGGCTAATGAATAGCCAAATGCCTCGTCACTCGCGAAATTTATTTGAAAGCTCGAGGATATCGTCATTGAAGTAACTCAGACAACGGTAACATGGACAGGTGGTGGCATATCGCTTCTGCAGGACCGACCACAGTACGAATTAAAGAGAGGAAAGATTCAAAGAAGGGGGAGCAGCTGGCTGCAGTAACTATGACTCCCATAAGGTAGCCAAATGCCTCGTCATCCGGTGAGGTACATTTGCTAACTCGAGAGACTCGTAGTGGGAGTAACAGTGACGACGTTAACGTGGACATATAGTGGCACATCGGTTCTGTAGAACAGCCATAGCAAGAAGGATAGAGAGAAAGGGCTTAGAAAAGTGGGAGCAACAGGCTGGAGTACTATGTCTCTCTTAAGGTAGCCAAATGCCTCGTCACCATGTGAAATTTTTTTTGAAAACTCGAGGATATCTTCGTTAAGGTACCTCTGACAACGTTAAGGGTTACATGTAATGGCATATTGCTCCTGCAGGACTGACCACAGTAATAATTAAATAGTGGACAGATACAAAGCACGTCGAGCAGCTCGCAGCAGTAACTATGACTCTCTTAAGGTAGCCAAATGCCTCGTCACTCGGCGAAATTTATTTGAAAGCTCGAGGATATCGTCATTGAAGTAACTCAGACAACGGTAACATGGACAGGTGGTGGCATATCGCTTCTGCAGGACTGACCACAGTACGAATTAAAGAGAGGAAAGATTCAAAGAAGGGGGAGCAGCTGGCTGCAGTAACTATGACTCCCATAAGGTAGCCAAATGCCTCGTCATCCGGCGAGGTACATTTGCTAACTCGAGAGACTCGTAGTGGGAGTAACAGTGACGACGTTAACGTGGACATATAGTGGCACATCGGTTCTGTAGAACAGCCATAGCAAGAAGGATAGAGAGAAAGGGCTTAGAAAAGTGGGAGCAACAGGCTGGAGTACTATGTCTCTCTTAAGGTAGTCAAATGCCTCGTCACCATGTGAAACTTTTTTTGAAAACTCGAGGATATCTTCGTTAAGGTACCTCTGACAACGTTAAGGGTTACATGTAATGGCATATTGCTCCTGCAGGACTGACCACAGTAATAATTAAATAGTGGACAGATACAAAGCACGTCGAGCAGCTCGCAGCAGTAACTATGACTCTCTTAAGGTAGCCAAATGCCTCGTCACTCGGCGAAATTTATTTGAAAGCTCGAGGATATCGTCATTGAAGTAACTCAGACAACGGTAACATGGACAGGTGGTGGCATATCGCTTCTGCAGGACTGACCACAGTACGAATTAAAGAGAGGAAAGATTCAAAGAAGGGGGAGCAGCTGGCTGCAGTTACTATGACTCCCTTAAGGTAGCCAAATGCCTCGTCATCCGGCGAGGTACATTTGCTAACTCGAGAGACTCGTAGTGGGAGTAACAGTGACGACGTTAACGTGGACATATAGTGGCACATCGGTTCTGTAGAACAGCCATAGCAAGAAGGATAGAGAGAAAGGGCTTAGAAAAGTGGGAGCAACAGGCTGGAGTACTATGTCTCTCTTAAGGTAGCCAAATGCCTCGTCACCATGTGAAATTTTTTTTGAAAACTCGAGGATATCTTCGTTAAGGTACCTCTGACAACGTTAAGGGTTACATGTAATGGCATATTGCTCCTGCAGGACTGACCACAGTAATAATTAAATAGTGGACAGATACAAAGCACGTCGAGCAGCTCGCAGCAGTAACTATGACTCTCTTAAGGTAGCCAAATGCCTCGTCACTCGGCGAAATTTATTTGAAAGCTCGAGGATATCGTCATTGAAGTAACTCAGACAACGGTAACATGGACAGGTGGTGGCATATCGCTTCTGCAGGACTGACCACAGTACGAATTAAAGAGAGGAAAGATTCAAAGAAGGGGGAGCAGCTGGCTGCAGTAACTATGACTCCCTTAAGGTAGCCAAATGCCTCGTCATCCGGCGAGGTACATTTGCTAACTCGAGAGACTCGTAGTGGGAGTAACAGTGACGACGTTAACGTGGACATATAGTGGCACATCGGTTCTGTAGAACAGCCATAGCAAGAAGGATAGAGAGAAAGGGCTTAGAAAAGTGGGAGCAACAGGCTGGAGTACTATGTCTCTCTTAAGGTAGTCAAATGCCTCGTCACCATGTGAAACTTTTTTTGAAAACTCGAGGATATCTTCGTTAAGGTACCTCTGACAACGTTAAGGGTTACATGTAATGGCATATTGCTCCTGCAGGACTGACCACAGTAATAATTAAATAGTGGACAGATACAAAGCACGTCGAGCAGCTCGCAGCAGTAACTATGACTCTCTTAAGGTAGCCAAATGCCTCGTCACTCGCGAAATTTATTTGAAAGCTCGAGGATATCGTCATTGAAGTAACTCAGACAACGGTAACATGGACAGGTGGTGGCATATCGCTTCTGCAGGACTGACCACAGTACGAATTAAAGAGAGGAAAGATTCAAAGAAGGGGGAGCAGCTGGCTGCAGTAACTATGACTCCCATAAGGTAGCCAAATGCCTCGTCATCCGGCGAGGTACATTTGCTAACTCGAGAGACTCGTAGTGGGAGTAACAGTGACGACGTTAACGTGGACATATAGTGGCACATCGGTTCTGTAGAACAGCCATAGCAAGAAGGATAGAGAGAAAGGGCTTAGAAAAGTGGGAGCAACAGGCTGGAGTACTATGTCTCTCTTAAGGTAGCCAAATGCCTCGTCACCATGTGAAATTTTTTTTGAAAACTCGAGGATATCTTCGTTAAGGTACCTCTGACAACGTTAAGGGTTACATGTAATGGCATATTGCTCCTGCAGGACTGACCACAGTAATAATTAAATAGTGGACAGATACAAAGCACGTCGAGCAGCTCGCAGCAGTAACTATGACTCTCTTAAGGTAGCCAAATGCCTCGTCACTCGCGAAATTTATTTGAAAGCTCGAGGATATCGTCATTGAAGTAACTCAGACAACGGTAACATGGACAGGTGGTGGCATATCGCTTCTGCAGGACTGACCACAGTACGAATTAAAGAGAGGAAAGATTCAAAGAAGGGGGAGCAGCTGGCTGCAGTTACTATGACTCCCTTAAGGTAGCCAAATGCCTCGTCATCCGGCGAGGTACATTTGCTAACTCGAGAGACTCGTAGTGGGAGTAACAGTGACGACGTTAACGTGGACATATAGTGGCACATCGGTTCTGTAGAACAGCCATAGCAAGAAGGATAGAGAGAAAGGGCTTAGAAAAGTGGGAGCAACAGGCTGGAGTACTATGTCTCTCTTAAGGTAGCCAAATGCCTCGTCACCATGTGAAATTTTTTTTGAAAACTCGAGGATATCTTCGTTAAGGTACCTCTGACAACGTTAAGGGTTACATGTAATGGCATATTGCTCCTGCAGGACTGACCACAGTAATAATTAAATAGTGGACAGATACAAAGCACGTCGAGCAGCTCGCAGCAGTAACTATGACTCTCTTAAGGTAGCCAAATGCCTCGTCACTCGGCGAAATTTATTTGAAAGCTCGAGGATATCGTCATTGAAGTAACTCAGACAACGGTAACATGGACAGGTGGTGGCATATCGCTTCTGCAGGACTGACCACAGTACGAATTAAAGAGAGGAAAGATTCAAAGAAGGGGGAGCAGCTGGCTGCAGTAACTATGACTCCCTTAAGGTAGCCAAATGCCTCGTCATCCGGCGAGGTACATTTGCTAACTCGAGAGACTCGTAGTGGGAGTAACAGTGACGACGTTAACGTGGACATATAGTGGCACATCGGTTCTGTAGAACAGCCATAGCAAGAAGGATAGAGAGAAAGGGCTTAGAAAAGTGGGAGCAACAGGCTGGAGTACTATGTCTCTCTTAAGGTAGTCAAATGCCTCGTCACCATGTGAAACTTTTTTTGAAAACTCGAGGATATCTTCGTTAAGGTACCTCTGACAACGTTAAGGGTTACATGTAATGGCATATTGCTCCTGCAGGACTGACCACAGTAATAATTAAATAGTGGACAGATACAAAGCACGTCGAGCAGCTCGCAGCAGTAACTATGACTCTCTTAAGGTAGCCAAATGCCTCGTCACTCGCGAAATTTATTTGAAAGCTCGAGGATATCGTCATTGAAGTAACTCAGACAACGGTAACATGGACAGGTGGTGGCATATCGCTTCTGCAGGACTGACCACAGTACGAATTAAAGAGAGGAAAGATTCAAAGAAGGGGGAGCAGCTGGCTGCAGTAACTATGACTCCCATAAGGTAGCCAAATGCCTCGTCATCCGGCGAGGTACATTTGCTAACTCGAGAGACTCGTAGTGGGAGTAACAGTGACGACGTTAACGTGGACATATAGTGGCACATCGGTTCTGTAGAACAGCCATAGCAAGAAGGATAGAGAGAAAGGGCTTAGAAAAGTGGGAGCAACAGGCTGGAGTACTATGTCTCTCTTAAGGTAGCCAAATGCCTCGTCACCATGTGAAATTTTTTTTGAAAACTCGAGGATATCTTCGTTAAGGTACCTCTGACAACGTTAAGGGTTACATGTAATGGCATATTGCTCCTGCAGGACTGACCACAGTAATAATTAAATAGTGGACAGATACAAAGCACGTCGAGCAGCTCGCAGCAGTAACTATGACTCTCTTAAGGTAGCCAAATGCCTCGTCACTCGCGAAATTTATTTGAAAGCTCGAGGATATCGTCATTGAAGTAACTCAGACAACGGTAACATGGACAGGTGGTGGCATATCGCTTCTGCAGGACTGACCACAGTACGAATTAAAGAGAGGAAAGATTCAAAGAAGGGGGAGCAGCTGGCTGCAGTAACTATGACTCCCATAAGGTAGCCAAATGCCTCGTCATCCGGCGAGGTACATTTGCTAACTCGAGAGACTCGTAGTGGGAGTAACAGTGACGACGTTAACGTGGACATATAGTGGCACATCGGTTCTGTAGAACAGCCATAGCAAGAAGGATAGAGAGAAAGGGCTTAGAAAAGTGGGAGCAACAGGCTGGAGTACTATGTCTCTCTTAAGGTAGTCAAATGCCTCGTCACCATGTGAAACTTTTTTTGAAAACTCGAGGATATCTTCGTTAAGGTACCTCTGACAACGTTAAGGGTTACATGTAATGGCATATTGCTCCTGCAGGACTGACCACAGTAATAATTAAATAGTGGACAGATACAAAGCACGTCGAGCAGCTCGCAGCAGTAACTATGACTCTCTTAAGGTAGCCAAATGCCTCGTCACTCGGCGAAATTTATTTGAAAGCTCGAGGATATCGTCATTGAAGTAACTCAGACAACGGTAACATGGACAGGTGGTGGCATATCGCTTCTGCAGGACTGACCACAGTACGAATTAAAGAGAGGAAAGATTCAAAGAAGGGGGAGCAGCTGGCTGCAGTTACTATGACTCCCTTAAGGTAGCCAAATGCCTCGTCATCCGGCGAGGTACATTTGCTAACTCGAGAGACTCGTAGTGGGAGTAACAGTGACGACGTTAACGTGGACATATAGTGGCACATCGGTTCTGTAGAACAGCCATAGCAAGAAGGATAGAGAGAAAGGGCTTAGAAAAGTGGGAGCAACAGGCTGGAGTACTATGTCTCTCTTAAGGTAGCCAAATGCCTCGTCACCATGTGAAATTTTTTTTGAAAACTCGAGGATATCTACGTTAAGGTACCTCTGACAACGTTAAGGGTTACATGTAATGGCATATTGCTCCTGCAGGACTGACCACAGTAATAATTAAATAGTGGACAGATACAAAGCACGTCGAGCAGCTCGCAGCAGTAACTATGACTCTCTTAAGGTAGCCAAATGCCTCGTCACTCGGCGAAATTTATTTGAAAGCTCGAGGATATCGTCATTGAAGTAACTCAGACAACGGTAACATGGACAGGTGGTGGCATATCGCTTCTGCAGGACTGACCACAGTACGAATTAAAGAGAGGAAAGATTCAAAGAAGGGGGAGCAGCTGGCTGCAGTAACTATGACTCCCTTAAGGTAGCCAAATGCCTCGTCATCCGGCGAGGTACGTTTGCTAACTCGAGAGACTCGTAGTGGGAGTAACAGTGACGACGTTAACGTGGACATATAGTGGCACATCGGTTCTGTAGAACAGCCATAGCAAGAATGATAGAGAGAAAGGGCTTAGAAAAGTGGGACCAACAGGCTGGAGTACTATGTCTCTCTTAAGGTAGTCAAATGCCTCGTCACCATGTGAAATTTTTTTTGAAAACTCGAGGATATCTTCGTTAAGGTACCTCTGACAACGTTAAGGGTTACATGTAATGGCATATTGCTCCTGCAGGACTGACCACAGTAATAATTAAATAGTGGACAGATACAAAGTACGTCGAGCAGCTGGCAGCAGTAACTATGACTCTCTTAAGGTAGCCAAATGCCTCGTCACTCGCGAAATTTATTTGAAAGCTCGAGGATATCGTCATTGAAGTAACTCAGACAACGGTAACATGGACAGGTGGTGGCATATCGCTTCTGCAGGACTGACCACAGTACGAATTAAAGAGAGGAAAGATTCAAAGAAGGGGGAGCAGCTGGCTGCAGTAACTATGACTCCCATAAGGTAGCCAAATGCCTCGTCATCCGGCGAGGTACATTTGCTAACTCGAGAGACTCGTAGTGGGAGTAACAGTGACGACGTTAACGTGGACATATAGTGGCACATCGGTTCTGTAGAACAGCCATAGCAAGAAGGATAGAGAGAAAGGGCTTAGAAAAGTGGGAGCAACAGGCTGGAGTACTATGTCTCTCTTAAGGTAGCCAAATGCCTCGTCACCATGTGAAATTTTTTTTGAAAACTCGAGGATATCTTCGTTAAGGTACCTCTGACAACGTTAAGGGTTACATGTAATGGCATATTGCTCCTGCAGGACTGACCACAGTAATAATTAAATAGTGGACAGATACAAAGTACGTCGAGCAGCTGGCAGCAGTAACTATGACTCTCTTAAGGTAGCCAAATGCCTCGTCACTCGCGAAATTTATTTGAAAGCTCGAGGATATCGTCATTGAAGTAACTCAGACAACGGTAACATGGACAGGTGGTGGCATATCGCTTCTGCAGGACTGACCACAGTACGAATTAAAGAGAGGAAAGATTCAAAGAAGGGGGAGCAGCTGGCTGCAGTAACTATGACTCCCATAAGGTAGCCAAATGCCTCGTCATCCGGCGAGGTACATTTGCTAACTCGAGAGACTCGTAGTGGGAGTAACAGTGACGACGTTAACGTGGACATATAGTGGCACATCGGTTCTGTAGAACAGCCATAGCAAGAAGGATAGAGAGAAAGGGCTTAGAAAAGTGGGAGCAACAGGCTGGAGTACTATGTCTCTCTTAAGGTAGCCAAATGCCTCGTCACCATGTGAAATTTTTTTTGAAAACTCGAGGATATCTTCGTTAAGGTACCTCTGACAACGTTAAGGGTTACATGTAATGGCATATTGCTCCTGCAGGACTGACCACAGTAATAATTAAATAGTGGACAGATACAAAGCACGTCGAGCAGCTCGCAGCAGTAACTATGACTCTCTTAAGGTAGCCAAATGCCTCGTCACTCGGCGAAATTTATTTGAAAGCTCGAGGATATCGTCATTGAAGTAACTCAGACAACGGTAACATGGACAGGTGGTGGCATATCGCTTCTGCAGGACTGACCACAGTACGAATTAAAGAGAGGAAAGATTCAAAGAAGGGGGAGCAGCTGGCTGCAGTAACTATGACTCCCTTAAGGTAGCCAAATGCCTCGTCATCCGGCGAGGTACATTTGCTAACTCGAGAGACTCGTAGTGGGAGTAACAGTGACGACGTTAACGTGGACATATAGTGGCACATCGGTTCTGTAGAACAGCCATAGCAAGAAGGATAGAGAGAAAGGGCTTAGAAAAGTGGGAGCAACAGGCTGGAGTACTATGTCTCTCTTAAGGTAGTCAAATGCCTCGTCACCATGTGAAACTTTTTTTGAAAACTCGAGGATATCTTCGTTAAGGTACCTCTGACAACGTTAAGGGTTACATGTAATGGCATATTGCTCCTGCAGGACTGACCACAGTAATAATTAAATAGTGGACAGATACAAAGCACGTCGAGCAGCTCGCAGCAGTAACTATGACTCTCTTAAGGTAGCCAAATGCCTCGTCACTCGGCGAAATTTATTTGAAAGCTCGAGGATATCGTCATTGAAGTAACTCAGACAACGGTAACATGGACAGGTGGTGGCATATCGCTTCTGCAGGACTGACCACAGTACGAATTAAAGAGAGGAAAGATTCAAAGAAGGGGGAGCAGCTGGCTGCAGTAACTATGACTCCCTTAAGGTAGCCAAATGCCTCGTCATCCGGCGAGGTACATTTGCTAACTCGAGAGACTCGTAGTGGGAGTAACAGTGACGACGTTAACGTGGACATATAGTGGCACATCGGTTCTGTAGAACAGCCATAGCAAGAAGGATAGAGAGAAAGGGCTTAGAAAAGTGGGAGCAACAGGCTGGAGTACTATGTCTCTCTTAAGGTAGCCAAATGCCTCGTCACCATGTGAAATTTTTTTTGAAAACTCGAGGATATCTTCGTTAAGGTACCTCTGACAACGTTAAGGGTTACATGTAATGGCATATTGCTCCTGCAGGACTGACCACAGTAATAATTAAATAGTGGACAGATACAAAGCACGTCGAGCAGCTCGCAGCAGTAACTATGACTCTCTTAAGGTAGCCAAATGCCTCGTCACTCGGCGAAATTTATTTGAAAGCTCGAGGATATCGTCATTGAAGTAACTCAGACAACGGTAACATGGACAGGTGGTGGCATATCGCTTCTGCAGGACTGACCACAGTACGAATTAAAGAGAGGAAAGATTCAAAGAAGGGGGAGCAGCTGGCTGCAGTAACTATGACTCCCTTAAGGTAGCCAAATGCCTCGTCATCCGGCGAGGTACATTTGCTAACTCGAGAGACTCGTAGTGGGAGTAACAGTGACGACGTTAACGTGGACATATAGTGGCACATCGGTTCTGTAGAACAGCCATAGCAAGAAGGATAGAGAGAAAGGGCTTAGAAAAGTGGGAGCAACAGGCTGGAGTACTATGTCTCTCTTAAGGTAGTCAAATGCCTCGTCACCATGTGAAACTTTTTTTGAAAACTCGAGGATATCTTCGTTAAGGTACCTCTGACAACGTTAAGGGTTACATGTAATGGCATATTGCTCCTGCAGGACTGACCACAGTAATAATTAAATAGTGGACAGATACAAAGCACGTCGAGCAGCTCGCAGCAGTAACTATGACTCTCTTAAGGTAGCCAAATGCCTCGTCACTCGCGAAATTTATTTGAAAGCTCGAGGATATCGTCATTGAAGTAACTCAGACAACGGTAACATGGACAGGTGGTGGCATATCGCTTCTGCAGGACTGACCACAGTACGAATTAAAGAGAGGAAAGATTCAAAGAAGGGGGAGCAGCTGGCTGCAGTAACTATGACTCCCATAAGGTAGCCAAATGCCTCGTCATCCGGCGAGGTACATTTGCTAACTCGAGAGACTCGTAGTGGGAGTAACAGTGACGACGTTAACGTGGACATATAGTGGCACATCGGTTCTGTAGAACAGCCATAGCAAGAAGGATAGAGAGAAAGGGCTTAGAAAAGTGGGAGCAACAGGCTGGAGTACTATGTCTCTCTTAAGGTAGTCAAATGCCTCGTCACCATGTGAAACTTTTTTTGAAAACTCGAGGATATCTTCGTTAAGGTACCTCTGACAACGTTAAGGGTTACATGTAATGGCATATTGCTCCTGCAGGACTGACCACAGTAATAATTAAATAGTGGACAGATACAAAGCACGTCGAGCAGCTCGCAGCAGTAACTATGACTCTCTTAAGGTAGCCAAATGCCTCGTCACTCGCGAAATTTATTTGAAAGCTCGAGGATATCGTCATTGAAGTAACTCAGACAACGGTAACATGGACAGGTGGTGGCATATCGCTTCTGCAGGACTGACCACAGTACGAATTAAAGAGAGGAAAGATTCAAAGAAGGGGGAGCAGCTGGCTGCAGTAACTATGACTCCCATAAGGTAGCCAAATGCCTCGTCATCCGGCGAGGTACATTTGCTAACTCGAGAGACTCGTAGTGGGAGTAACAGTGACGACGTTAACGTGGACATATAGTGGCACATCGGTTCTGTAGAACAGCCATAGCAAGAAGGATAGAGAGAAAGGGCTTAGAAAAGTGGGAGCAACAGGCTGGAGTACTATGTCTCTCTTAAGGTAGCCAAATGCCTCGTCACCATGTGAAATTTTTTTTGAAAACTCGAGGATATCTTCGTTAAGGTACCTCTGACAACGTTAAGGGTTACATGTAATGGCATATTGCTCCTGCAGGACTGACCACAGTAATAATTAAATAGTGGACAGATACAAAGTACGTCGAGCAGCTGGCAGCAGTAACTATGACTCTCTTAAGGTAGTCAAATGCCTCGTCACTCGGCGAAATTTATTTGAAAACTCGAGGAAATCGTCATTGTAGTAACTCAGACAACGGTAACATGGACAGGTGGTGGCATATAGCTTCTGCAGGACTGACCACAGTACGAATTAAAGAGAGGAAAGATTCAAAGAAGGGGGAGCAGCTGGCTGCAGTAACTATGACTCCCATAAGGTAGCCAAATGCCTCGTCATCCGGCGAGGTACATTTGCTAACTCGAGAGACTCGTAGTGGGAGTAACAGTGACGACGTTAACGTGGACATATAGTGGCACATCGGTTCTGTAGAACAGCCATAGCAAGAAGGATAGAGAGAAAGGGCTTAGAAAAGTGGGAGCAACAGGCTGGAGTACTATGTCTCTCTTAAGGTAGTCAAATGCCTCGTCACCATGTGAAACTTTTTTTGAAAACTCGAGGATATCTTCGTTAAGGTACCTCTGACAACGTTAAGGGTTACATGTAATGGCATATTGCTCCTGCAGGACTGACCACAGTAATAATTAAATAGTGGACAGATACAAAGCACGTCGAGCAGCTCGCAGCAGTAACTATGACTCTCTTAAGGTAGCCAAATGCCTCGTCACTCGCGAAATTTATTTGAAAGCTCGAGGATATCGTCATTGAAGTAACTCAGACAACGGTAACATGGACAGGTGGTGGCATATCGCTTCTGCAGGACTGACCACAGTACGAATTAAAGAGAGGAAAGATTCAAAGAAGGGGGAGCAGCTGGCTGCAGTAACTATGACTCCCATAAGGTAGCCAAATGCCTCGTCATCCGGCGAGGTACATTTGCTAACTCGAGAGACTCGTAGTGGGAGTAACAGTGACGACGTTAACGTGGACATATAGTGGCACATCGGTTCTGTAGAACAGCCATAGCAAGAAGGATAGAGAGAAAGGGCTTAGAAAAGTGGGAGCAACAGGCTGGAGTACTATGTCTCTCTTAAGGTAGCCAAATGCCTCGTCACCATGTGAAATTTTTTTTGAAAACTCGAGGATATCTTCGTTAAGGTACCTCTGACAACGTTAAGGGTTACATGTAATGGCATATTGCTCCTGCAGGACTGACCACAGTAATAATTAAATAGTGGACAGATACAAAGTACGTCGAGCAGCTGGCAGCAGTAACTATGACTCTCTTAAGGTAGTCAAATGCCTCGTCACTCGGCGAAATTTATTTGAAAACTCGAGGAAATCGTCATTGTAGTAACTCAGACAACGGTAACATGGACAGGTGGTGGCATATAGCTTCTGCAGGACTGACCACAGTACGAATTAAAGAGAGGAAAGATTCAAAGAAGGGGGAGCAGCTGGCTGCAGTAACTATGACTCCCATAAGGTAGCCAAATGCCTCGTCATCCGGCGAGGTACATTTGCTAACTCGAGAGACTCGTAGTGGGAGTAACAGTGACGACGTTAACGTGGACATATAGTGGCACATCGGTTCTGTAGAACAGCCATAGCAAGAAGGATAGAGAGAAAGGGCTTAGAAAAGTGGGAGCAACAGGCTGGAGTACTATGTCTCTCTTAAGGTAGTCAAATGCCTCGTCACCATGTGAAACTTTTTTTGAAAACTCGAGGATATCTTCGTTAAGGTACCTCTGACAACGTTAAGGGTTACATGTAATGGCATATTGCTCCTGCAGGACTGACCACAGTAATAATTAAATAGTGGACAGATACAAAGCACGTCGAGCAGCTCGCAGCAGTAACTATGACTCTCTTAAGGTAGCCAAATGCCTCGTCACTCGCGAAATTTATTTGAAAGCTCGAGGATATCGTCATTGAAGTAACTCAGACAACGGTAACATGGACAGGTGGTGGCATATCGCTTCTGCAGGACTGACCACAGTACGAATTAAAGAGAGGAAAGATTCAAAGAAGGGGGAGCAGCTGGCTGCAGTAACTATGACTCCCATAAGGTAGCCAAATGCCTCGTCATCCGGCGAGGTACATTTGCTAACTCGAGAGACTCGTAGTGGGAGTAACAGTGACGACGTTAACGTGGACATATAGTGGCACATCGGTTCTGTAGAACAGCCATAGCAAGAAGGATAGAGAGAAAGGGCTTAGAAAAGTGGGAGCAACAGGCTGGAGTACTATGTCTCTCTTAAGGTAGCCAAATGCCTCGTCACCATGTGAAATTTTTTTTGAAAACTCGAGGATATCTTCGTTAAGGTACCTCTGACAACGTTAAGGGTTACATGTAATGGCATATTGCTCCTGCAGGACTGACCACAGTAATAATTAAATAGTGGACAGATACAAAGTACGTCGAGCAGCTGGCAGCAGTAACTATGACTCTCTTAAGGTAGTCAAATGCCTCGTCACTCGGCGAAATTTATTTGAAAACTCGAGGAAATCGTCATTGTAGTAACTCAGACAACGGTAACATGGACAGGTGGTGGCATATAGCTTCTGCAGGACTGACAACAGTACGAATTAAAGAGAGGAAAGATTCAAAGAAGGGGGAGCAGCTGGCTGCAGTAACTATGACTCCCTTAAGGTAGCCAAATGCCTCGTCATCCGGCGAGGTACGTTTGCTAACTCGAGAGACTCGTAGTGGGAGTAACAGTGACGACGTTAACGTGGACATATAGTGGCACATCGGTTCTGTAGAACAGCCATAGCAAGAATGATAGAGAGAAAGGGCTTAGAAAAGTGGGACCAACAGGCTGGAGTACTATGTCTCTCTTAAGGTAGTCAAATGCCTCGTCACCATGTGAAATTTTTTTTGAAAACTCGAGGATATCTTCGTTAAGGTACCTCTGACAACGTTAAGGGTTACATGTAATGGCATATTGCTCCTGCAGGACTGACCACAGTAATAATTAAATAGTGGACAGATACAAAGTACGTCGAGCAGCTGGCAGCAGTAACTATGACTCTCTTAAGGTAGCCAAATGCCTCGTCACTCGCGAAATTTATTTGAAAGCTCGAGGATATCGTCATTGAAGTAACTCAGACAACGGTAACATGGACAGGTGGTGGCATATCGCTTCTGCAGGACTGACCACAGTACGAATTAAAGAGAGGAAAGATTCAAAGAAGGGGGAGCAGCTGGCTGCAGTAACTATGACTCCCATAAGGTAGCCAAATGCCTCGTCATCCGGCGAGGTACATTTGCTAACTCGAGAGACTCGTAGTGGGAGTAACAGTGACGACGTTAACGTGGACATATAGTGGCACATCGGTTCTGTAGAACAGCCATAGCAAGAAGGATAGAGAGAAAGGGCTTAGAAAAGTGGGAGCAACAGGCTGGAGTACTATGTCTCTCTTAAGGTAGCCAAATGCCTCGTCACCATGTGAAATTTTTTTTGAAAACTCGAGGATATCTTCGTTAAGGTACCTCTGACAACGTTAAGGGTTACATGTAATGGCATATTGCTCCTGCAGGACTGACCACAGTAATAATTAAATAGTGGACAGATACAAAGTACGTCGAGCAGCTGGCAGCAGTAACTATGACTCTCTTAAGGTAGCCAAATGCCTCGTCACTCGCGAAATTTATTTGAAAGCTCGAGGATATCGTCATTGAAGTAACTCAGACAACGGTAACATGGACAGGTGGTGGCATATCGCTTCTGCAGGACTGACCACAGTACGAATTAAAGAGAGGAAAGATTCAAAGAAGGGGGAGCAGCTGGCTGCAGTAACTATGACTCCCATAAGGTAGCCAAATGCCTCGTCATCCGGCGAGGTACATTTGCTAACTCGAGAGACTCGTAGTGGGAGTAACAGTGACGACGTTAACGTGGACATATAGTGGCACATCGGTTCTGTAGAACAGCCATAGCAAGAAGGATAGAGAGAAAGGGCTTAGAAAAGTGGGAGCAACAGGCTGGAGTACTATGTCTCTCTTAAGGTAGCCAAATGCCTCGTCACCATGTGAAATTTTTTTTGAAAACTCGAGGATATCTTCGTTAAGGTACCTCTGACAACGTTAAGGGTTACATGTAATGGCATATTGCTCCTGCAGGACTGACCACAGTAATAATTAAATAGTGGACAGATACAAAGCACGTCGAGCAGCTCGCAGCAGTAACTATGACTCTCTTAAGGTAGCCAAATGCCTCGTCACTCGGCGAAATTTATTTGAAAGCTCGAGGATATCGTCATTGAAGTAACTCAGACAACGGTAACATGGACAGGTGGTGGCATATCGCTTCTGCAGGACTGACCACAGTACGAATTAAAGAGAGGAAAGATTCAAAGAAGGGGGAGCAGCTGGCTGCAGTAACTATGACTCCCTTAAGGTAGCCAAATGCCTCGTCATCCGGCGAGGTACATTTGCTAACTCGAGAGACTCGTAGTGGGAGTAACAGTGACGACGTTAACGTGGACATATAGTGGCACATCGGTTCTGTAGAACAGCCATAGCAAGAAGGATAGAGAGAAAGGGCTTAGAAAAGTGGGAGCAACAGGCTGGAGTACTATGTCTCTCTTAAGGTAGTCAAATGCCTCGTCACCATGTGAAACTTTTTTTGAAAACTCGAGGATATCTTCGTTAAGGTACCTCTGACAACGTTAAGGGTTACATGTAATGGCATATTGCTCCTGCAGGACTGACCACAGTAATAATTAAATAGTGGACAGATACAAAGCACGTCGAGCAGCTCGCAGCAGTAACTATGACTCTCTTAAGGTAGCCAAATGCCTCGTCACTCGGCGAAATTTATTTGAAAGCTCGAGGATATCGTCATTGAAGTAACTCAGACAACGGTAACATGGACAGGTGGTGGCATATCGCTTCTGCAGGACTGACCACAGTACGAATTAAAGAGAGGAAAGATTCAAAGAAGGGGGAGCAGCTGGCTGCAGTAACTATGACTCCCTTAAGGTAGCCAAATGCCTCGTCATCCGGCGAGGTACATTTGCTAACTCGAGAGACTCGTAGTGGGAGTAACAGTGACGACGTTAACGTGGACATATAGTGGCACATCGGTTCTGTAGAACAGCCATAGCAAGAAGGATAGAGAGAAAGGGCTTAGAAAAGTGGGAGCAACAGGCTGGAGTACTATGTCTCTCTTAAGGTAGCCAAATGCCTCGTCACCATGTGAAATTTTTTTTGAAAACTCGAGGATATCTTCGTTAAGGTACCTCTGACAACGTTAAGGGTTACATGTAATGGCATATTGCTCCTGCAGGACTGACCACAGTAATAATTAAATAGTGGACAGATACAAAGCACGTCGAGCAGCTCGCAGCAGTAACTATGACTCTCTTAAGGTAGCCAAATGCCTCGTCACTCGGCGAAATTTATTTGAAAGCTCGAGGATATCGTCATTGAAGTAACTCAGACAACGGTAACATGGACAGGTGGTGGCATATCGCTTCTGCAGGACTGACCACAGTACGAATTAAAGAGAGGAAAGATTCAAAGAAGGGGGAGCAGCTGGCTGCAGTAACTATGACTCCCTTAAGGTAGCCAAATGCCTCGTCATCCGGCGAGGTACATTTGCTAACTCGAGAGACTCGTAGTGGGAGTAACAGTGACGACGTTAACGTGGACATATAGTGGCACATCGGTTCTGTAGAACAGCCATAGCAAGAAGGATAGAGAGAAAGGGCTTAGAAAAGTGGGAGCAACAGGCTGGAGTACTATGTCTCTCTTAAGGTAGTCAAATGCCTCGTCACCATGTGAAACTTTTTTTGAAAACTCGAGGATATCTTCGTTAAGGTACCTCTGACAACGTTAAGGGTTACATGTAATGGCATATTGCTCCTGCAGGACTGACCACAGTAATAATTAAATAGTGGACAGATACAAAGCACGTCGAGCAGCTCGCAGCAGTAACTATGACTCTCTTAAGGTAGCCAAATGCCTCGTCACTCGCGAAATTTATTTGAAAGCTCGAGGATATCGTCATTGAAGTAACTCAGACAACGGTAACATGGACAGGTGGTGGCATATCGCTTCTGCAGGACTGACCACAGTACGAATTAAAGAGAGGAAAGATTCAAAGAAGGGGGAGCAGCTGGCTGCAGTAACTATGACTCCCATAAGGTAGCCAAATGCCTCGTCATCCGGCGAGGTACATTTGCTAACTCGAGAGACTCGTAGTGGGAGTAACAGTGACGACGTTAACGTGGACATATAGTGGCACATCGGTTCTGTAGAACAGCCATAGCAAGAAGGATAGAGAGAAAGGGCTTAGAAAAGTGGGAGCAACAGGCTGGAGTACTATGTCTCTCTTAAGGTAGCCAAATGCCTCGTCACCATGTGAAATTTTTTTTGAAAACTCGAGGATATCTTCGTTAAGGTACCTCTGACAACGTTAAGGGTTACATGTAATGGCATATTGCTCCTGCAGGACTGACCACAGTAATAATTAAATAGTGGACAGATACAAAGTACGTCGAGCAGCTGGCAGCAGTAACTATGACTCTCTTAAGGTAGTCAAATGCCTCGTCACTCGGCGAAATTTATTTGAAAACTCGAGGAAATCGTCATTGTAGTAACTCAGACAACGGTAACATGGACAGGTGGTGGCATATAGCTTCTGCAGGACTGACCACAGTACGAATTAAAGAGAGGAAAGATTCAAAGAAGGGGGAGCAGCTGGCTGCAGTAACTATGACTCCCATAAGGTAGCCAAATGCCTCGTCATCCGGCGAGGTACATTTGCTAACTCGAGAGACTCATAGTGGGAGTAACAGTGACGACGTTAACGTGGACATATAGTGGCACATCGGTTCTGTAGAACAGCCATAGCAAGAAGGATAGAGAGAAAGGGCTTAGAAAAGTGGGAGCAACAGGCTGGAGTACTATGTCTCTCTTAAGGTAGTCAAATGCCTCGTCACCATGTGAAACTTTTTTTGAAAACTCGAGGATATCTTCGTTAAGGTACCTCTGACAACGTTAAGGGTTACATGTAATGGCATATTGCTCCTGCAGGACTGACCACAGTAATAATTAAATAGTGGACAGATACAAAGCACGTCGAGCAGCTCGCAGCAGTAACTATGACTCTCTTAAGGTAGCCAAATGCCTCGTCACTCGCGAAATTTATTTGAAAGCTCGAGGATATCGTCATTGAAGTAACTCAGACAACGGTAACATGGACAGGTGGTGGCATATCGCTTCTGCAGGACTGACCACAGTACGAATTAAAGAGAGGAAAGATTCAAAGAAGGGGGAGCAGCTGGCTGCAGTAACTATGACTCCCATAAGGTAGCCAAATGCCTCGTCATCCGGCGAGGTACATTTGCTAACTCGAGAGACTCGTAGTGGGAGTAACAGTGACGACGTTAACGTGGACATATAGTGGCACATCGGTTCTGTAGAACAGCCATAGCAAGAAGGATAGAGAGAAAGGGCTTAGAAAAGTGGGAGCAACAGGCTGGAGTACTATGTCTCTCTTAAGGTAGCCAAATGCCTCGTCACCATGTGAAATTTTTTTTGAAAACTCGAGGATATCTTCGTTAAGGTACCTCTGACAACGTTAAGGGTTACATGTAATGGCATATTGCTCCTGCAGGACTGACCACAGTAATAATTAAATAGTGGACAGATACAAAGTACGTCGAGCAGCTGGCAGCAGTAACTATGACTCTCTTAAGGTAGTCAAATGCCTCGTCACTCGGCGAAATTTATTTGAAAACTCGAGGAAATCGTCATTGTAGTAACTCAGACAACGGTAACATGGACAGGTGGTGGCATATAGCTTCTGCAGGACTGACAACAGTACGAATTAAAGAGAGGAAAGATTCAAAGAAGGGGGAGCAGCTGGCTGCAGTAACTATGACTCCCTTAAGGTAGCCAAATGCCTCGTCATCCGGCGAGGTACGTTTGCTAACTCGAGAGACTCGTAGTGGGAGTAACAGTGACGACGTTAACGTGGACATATAGTGGCACATCGGTTCTGTAGAACAGCCATAGCAAGAATGATAGAGAGAAAGGGCTTAGAAAAGTGGGACCAACAGGCTGGAGTACTATGTCTCTCTTAAGGTAGTCAAATGCCTCGTCACCATGTGAAATTTTTTTTGAAAACTCGAGGATATCTTCGTTAAGGTACCTCTGACAACGTTAAGGGTTACATGTAATGGCATATTGCTCCTGCAGGACTGACCACAGTAATAATTAAATAGTGGACAGATACAAAGTACGTCGAGCAGCTGGCAGCAGTAACTATGACTCTCTTAAGGTAGCCAAATGCCTCGTCACTCGCGAAATTTATTTGAAAGCTCGAGGATATCGTCATTGAAGTAACTCAGACAACGGTAACATGGACAGGTGGTGGCATATCGCTTCTGCAGGACTGACCACAGTACGAATTAAAGAGAGGAAAGATTCAAAGAAGGGGGAGCAGCTGGCTGCAGTAACTATGACTCCCTTAAGGTAGCCAAATGCCTCGTCATCCGGCGAGGTACATTTGCTAACTCGAGAGACTCGTAGTGGGAGTAACAGTGACGACGTTAACGTGGACATATAGTGGCACATCGGTTCTGTAGAACAGCCATAGCAAGAAGGATAGAGAGAAAGGGCTTAGAAAAGTGGGAGCAACAGGCTGGAGTACTATGTCTCTCTTAAGGTAGTCAAATGCCTCGTCACCATGTGAAACTTTTTTTGAAAACTCGAGGATATCTTCGTTAAGGTACCTCTGACAACGTTAAGGGTTACATGTAATGGCATATTGCTCCTGCAGGACTGACCACAGTAATAATTAAATAGTGGACAGATACAAAGCACGTCGAGCAGCTCGCAGCAGTAACTATGACTCTCTTAAGGTAGCCAAATGCCTCGTCACTCGCGAAATTTATTTGAAAGCTCGAGGATATCGTCATTGAAGTAACTCAGACAACGGTAACATGGACAGGTGGTGGCATATCGCTTCTGCAGGACTGACCACAGTACGAATTAAAGAGAGGAAAGATTCAAAGAAGGGGGAGCAGCTGGCTGCAGTAACTATGACTCCCTTAAGGTAGCCAAATGCCTCGTCATCCGGCGAGGTACATTTGCTAACTCGAGAGACTCGTAGTGGGAGTAACAGTGACGACGTTAACGTGGACATATAGTGGCACATCGGTTCTGTAGAACAGCCATAGCAAGAAGGATAGAGAGAAAGGGCTTAGAAAAGTGGGAGCAACAGGCTGGAGTACTATGTCTCTCTTAAGGTAGCCAAATGCCTCGTCACCATGTGAAATTTTTTTTGAAAACTCGAGGATATCTTCGTTAAGGTACCTCTGACAACGTTAAGGGTTACATGTAATGGCATATTGCTCCTGCAGGACTGACCACAGTAATAATTAAATAGTGGACAGATACAAAGCACGTCGAGCAGCTCGCAGCAGTAACTATGACTCTCTTAAGGTAGCTAAATGCCTCGTCACTCGGCGAAATTTATTTGAAAGCTCGAGGATATCGTCATTGAAGTAACTCAGACAACGGTAACATGGACAGGTGGTGGCATATCGCTTCTGCAGGACTGACCACAGTACGAATTAAAGAGAGGAAAGATTCAAAGAAGGGGGAGCAGCTGGCTGCAGTAACTATGACTCCCTTAAGGTAGCCAAATGCCTCGTCATCCGGCGAGGTACATTTGCTAACTCGAGAGACTCGTAGTGGGAGTAACAGTGACGACGTTAACGTGGACATATAGTGGCACATCGGTTCTGTAGAACAGCCATAGCAAGAAGGATAGAGAGAAAGGGCTTAGAAAAGTGGGAGCAACAGGCTGGAGTACTATGTCTCTCTTAAGGTAGTCAAATGCCTCGTCACCATGTGAAACTTTTTTTGAAAACTCGAGGATATCTTCTTTAAGGTACCTCTGACAACGTTAAGGGTTACATGTAATGGCATATTGCTCCTGCAGGACTGACCACAGTAATAATTAAATAGTGGACAGATACAAAGCACGTCGAGCAGCTCGCAGCAGTAACTATGACTCTCTTAAGGTAGCCAAATGCCTCGTCACTCGCGAAATTTATTTGAAAGCTCGAGGATATCGTCATTGAAGTAACTCAGACAACGGTAACATGGACAGGTGGTGGCATATCGCTTCTGCAGGACTGACCACAGTACGAATTAAAGAGAGGAAAGATTCAAAGAAGGGGGAGCAGCTGGCTGCAGTAACTATGACTCCCATAAGGTAGCCAAATGCCTCGTCATCCGGCGAGGTACATTTGCTAACTCGAGAGACTCGTAGTGGGAGTAACAGTGACGACGTTAACGTGGACATATAGTGGCACATCGGTTCTGTAGAACAGCCATAGCAAGAAGGATAGAGAGAAAGGGCTTAGAAAAGTGGGAGCAACAGGCTGGAGTACTATGTCTCTCTTAAGGTAGCCAAATGCCTCGTCACCATGTGAAATTTTTTTTGAAAACTCGAGGATATCTTCGTTAAGGTACCTCTGACAACGTTAAGGGTTACATGTAATGGCATATTGCTCCTGCAGGACTGACCACAGTAATAATTAAATAGTGGACAGATACAAAGTACGTCGAGCAGCTGGCAGCAGTAACTATGACTCTCTTAAGGTAGTCAAATGCCTCGTCACTCGGCGAAATTTATTTGAAAACTCGAGGAAATCGTCATTGTAGTAACTCAGACAACGGTAACATGGACAGGTGGTGGCATATAGCTTCTGCAGGACTGACCACAGTACGAATTAAAGAGAGGAAAGATTCAAAGAAGGGGGAGCAGCTGGCTGCAGTAACTATGACTCCCATAAGGTAGCCAAATGCCTCGTCATCCGGCGAGGTACATTTGCTAACTCGAGAGACTCGTAGTGGGAGTAACAGTGACGACGTTAACGTGGACATATAGTGGCACATCGGTTCTGTAGAACAGCCATAGCAAGAAGGATAGAGAGAAAGGGCTTAGAAAAGTGGGAGCAACAGGCTGGAGTACTATGTCTCTCTTAAGGTAGTCAAATGCCTCGTCACCATGTGAAACTTTTTTTGAAAACTCGAGGATATCTTCGTTAAGGTACCTCTGACAACGTTAAGGGTTACATGTAATGGCATATTGCTCCTGCAGGACTGACCACAGTAATAATTAAATAGTGGACAGATACAAAGCACGTCGAGCAGCTCGCAGCAGTAACTATGACTCTCTTAAGGTAGCCAAATGCCTCGTCACTCGCGAAATTTATTTGAAAGCTCGAGGATATCGTCATTGAAGTAACTCAGACAACGGTAACATGGACAGGTGGTGGCATATCGCTTCTGCAGGACTGACCACAGTACGAATTAAAGAGAGGAAAGATTCAAAGAAGGGGGAGCAGCTGGCTGCAGTAACTATGACTCCCATAAGGTAGCCAAATGCCTCGTCATCCGGCGAGGTACATTTGCTAACTCGAGAGACTCGTAGTGGGAGTAACAGTGACGACGTTAACGTGGACATATAGTGGCACATCGGTTCTGTAGAACAGCCATAGCAAGAAGGATAGAGAGAAAGGGCTTAGAAAAGTGGGAGCAACAGGCTGGAGTACTATGTCTCTCTTAAGGTAGCCAAATGCCTCGTCACCATGTGAAATTTTTTTTGAAAACTCGAGGATATCTTCGTTAAGGTACCTCTGACAACGTTAAGGGTTACATGTAATGGCATATTGCTCCTGCAGGACTGACCACAGTAATAATTAAATAGTGGACAGATACAAAGTACGTCGAGCAGCTGGCAGCAGTAACTATGACTCTCTTAAGGTAGTCAAATGCCTCGTCACTCGGCGAAATTTATTTGAAAACTCGAGGAAATCGTCATTGTAGTAACTCAGACAACGGTAACATGGACAGGTGGTGGCATATAGCTTCTGCAGGACTGACAACAGTACGAATTAAAGAGAGGAAAGATTCAAAGAAGGGGGAGCAGCTGGCTGCAGTAACTATGACTCCCTTAAGGTAGCCAAATGCCTCGTCATCCGGCGAGGTACGTTTGCTAACTCGAGAGACTCGTAGTGGGAGTAACAGTGACGACGTTAACGTGGACATATAGTGGCACATCGGTTCTGTAGAACAGCCATAGCAAGAATGATAGAGAGAAAGGGCTTAGAAAAGTGGGACCAACCGGCTGGAGTACTATGTCTCTCTTAAGGTAGTCAAATGCCTCGTCACCATGTGAAATTTTTTTTGAAAACTCGAGGATATCTTCGTTAAGGTACCTCTGACAACGTTAAGGGTTACATGTAATGGCATATTGCTCCTGCAGGACTGACCACAGTAATAATTAAATAGTGGACAGATACAAAGTACGTCGAGCAGCTGGCAGCAGTAACTATGACTCTCTTAAGGTAGCCAAATGCCTCGTCACTCGCGAAATTTATTTGAAAGCTCGAGGATATCGTCATTGAAGTAACTCAGACAACGGTAACATGGACAGGTGGTGGCATATCGCTTCTGCAGGACTGACCACAGTACGAATTAAAGAGAGGAAAGATTCAAAGAAGGGGGAGCAGCTGGCTGCAGTAACTATGACTCCCATAAGGTAGCCAAATGCCTCGTCATCCGGCGAGGTACATTTGCTAACTCGAGAGACTCGTAGTGGGAGTAACAGTGACGACGTTAACGTGGACATATAGTGGCACATCGGTTCTGTAGAACAGCCATAGCAAGAAGGATAGAGAGAAAGGGCTTAGAAAAGTGGGAGCAACAGGCTGGAGTACTATGTCTCTCTTAAGGTAGCCAAATGCCTCGTCACCATGTGAAATTTTTTTTGAAAACTCGAGGATATCTTCGTTAAGGTACCTCTGACAACGTTAAGGGTTACATGTAATGGCATATTGCTCCTGCAGGACTGACCACAGTAATAATTAAATAGTGGACAGATACAAAGTACGTCGAGCAGCTGGCAGCAGTAACTATGACTCTCTTAAGGTAGCCAAATGCCTCGTCACTCGCGAAATTTATTTGAAAGCTCGAGGATATCGTCATTGAAGTAACTCAGACAACGGTAACATGGACAGGTGGTGGCATATCGCTTCTGCAGGACTGACCACAGTACGAATTAAAGAGAGGAAAGATTCAAAGAAGGGGGAGCAGCTGGCTGCAGTAACTATGACTCCCATAAGGTAGCCAAATGCCTCGTCATCCGGCGAGGTACATTTGCTAACTCGAGAGACTCGTAGTGGGAGTAACAGTGACGACGTTAACGTGGACATATAGTGGCACATCGGTTCTGTAGAACAGCCATAGCAAGAAGGATAGAGAGAAAGGGCTTAGAAAAGTGGGAGCAACAGGCTGGAGTACTATGTCTCTCTTAAGGTAGCCAAATGCCTCGTCACCATGTGAAATTTTTTTTGAAAACTCGAGGATATCTTCGTTAAGGTACCTCTGACAACGTTAAGGGTTACATGTAATGGCATATTGCTCCTGCAGGACTGACCACAGTAATAATTAAATAGTGGACAGATACAAAGCACGTCGAGCAGCTCGCAGCAGTAACTATGACTCTCTTAAGGTAGCCAAATGCCTCGTCACTCGGCGAAATTTATTTGAAAGCTCGAGGATATCGTCATTGAAGTAACTCAGACAACGGTAACATGGACAGGTGGTGGCATATCGCTTCTGCAGGACTGACCACAGTACGAATTAAAGAGAGGAAAGATTCAAAGAAGGGGGAGCAGCTGGCTGCAGTAACTATGACTCCCTTAAGGTAGCCAAATGCCTCGTCATCCGGCGAGGTACATTTGCTAACTCGAGAGACTCGTAGTGGGAGTAACAGTGACGACGTTAACGTGGACATATAGTGGCACATCGGTTCTGTAGAACAGCCATAGCAAGAAGGATAGAGAGAAAGGGCTTAGAAAAGTGGGAGCAACAGGCTGGAGTACTATGTCTCTCTTAAGGTAGTCAAATGCCTCGTCACCATGTGAAACTTTTTTTGAAAACTCGAGGATATCTTCGTTAAGGTACCTCTGACAACGTTAAGGGTTACATGTAATGGCATATTGCTCCTGCAGGACTGACCACAGTAATAATTAAATAGTGGACAGATACAAAGCACGTCGAGCAGCTCGCAGCAGTAACTATGACTCTCTTAAGGTAGCCAAATGCCTCGTCACTCGGCGAAATTTATTTGAAAGCTCGAGGATATCGTCATTGAAGTAACTCAGACAACGGTAACATGGACAGGTGGTGGCATATCGCTTCTGCAGGACTGACCACAGTACGAATTAAAGAGAGGAAAGATTCAAAGAAGGGGGAGCAGCTGGCTGCAGTAACTATGACTCCCTTAAGGTAGCCAAATGCCTCGTCATCCGGCGAGGTACATTTGCTAACTCGAGAGACTCGTAGTGGGAGTAACAGTGACGACGTTAACGTGGACATATAGTGGCACATCGGTTCTGTAGAACAGCCATAGCAAGAAGGATAGAGAGAAAGGGCTTAGAAAAGTGGGAGCAACAGGCTGGAGTACTATGTCTCTCTTAAGGTAGCCAAATGCCTCGTCACCATGTGAAATTTTTTTTGAAAACTCGAGGATATCTTCGTTAAGGTACCTCTGACAACGTTAAGGGTTACATGTAATGGCATATTGCTCCTGCAGGACTGACCACAGTAATAATTAAATAGTGGACAGATACAAAGCACGTCGAGCAGCTCGCAGCAGTAACTATGACTCTCTTAAGGTAGCCAAATGCCTCGTCACTCGGCGAAATTTATTTGAAAGCTCGAGGATATCGTCATTGAAGTAACTCAGACAACGGTAACATGGACAGGTGGTGGCATATCGCTTCTGCAGGACTGACCACAGTACGAATTAAAGAGAGGAAAGATTCAAAGAAGGGGGAGCAGCTGGCTGCAGTAACTATGACTCCCATAAGGTAGCCAAATGCCTCGTCATCCGGCGAGGTACATTTGCTAACTCGAGAGACTCGTAGTGGGAGTAACAGTGACGACGTTAACGTGGACATATAGTGGCACATCGGTTCTGTAGAACAGCCATAGCAAGAAGGATAGAGAGAAAGGGCTTAGAAAAGTGGGAGCAACAGGCTGGAGTACTATGTCTCTCTTAAGGTAGCCAAATGCCTCGTCACCATGTGAAATTTTTTTTGAAAACTCGAGGATATCTTCGTTAAGGTACCTCTGACAACGTTAAGGGTTACATGTAATGGCATATTGCTCCTGCAGGACTGACCACAGTAATAATTAAATAGTGGACAGATACAAAGTACGTCGAGCAGCTGGCAGCAGTAACTATGACTCTCTTAAGGTAGTCAAATGCCTCGTCACTCGGCGAAATTTATTTGAAAACTCGAGGAAATCGTCATTGTAGTAACTCAGACAACGGTAACATGGACAGGTGGTGGCATATAGCTTCTGCAGGACTGACAACAGTACGAATTAAAGAGAGGAAAGATTCAAAGAAGGGGGAGCAGCTGGCTGCAGTAACTATGACTCCCTTAAGGTAGCCAAATGCCTCGTCATCCGGCGAGGTACGTTTGCTAACTCGAGAGACTCGTAGTGGGAGTAACAGTGACGACGTTAACGTGGACATATAGTGGCACATCGGTTCTGTAGAACAGCCATAGCAAGAATGATAGAGAGAAAGGGCTTAGAAAAGTGGGACCAACAGGCTGGAGTACTATGTCTCTCTTAAGGTAGTCAAATGCCTCGTCACCATGTGAAATTTTTTTTGAAAACTCGAGGATATCTTCGTTAAGGTACCTCTGACAACGTTAAGGGTTACATGTAATGGCATATTGCTCCTGCAGGACTGACCACAGTAATAATTAAATAGTGGACAGATACAAAGTACGTCGAGCAGCTGGCAGCAGTAACTATGACTCTCTTAAGGTAGCCAAATGCCTCGTCACTCGCGAAATTTATTTGAAAGCTCGAGGATATCGTCATTGAAGTAACTCAGACAACGGTAACATGGACAGGTGGTGGCATATCGCTTCTGCAGGACTGACCACAGTACGAATTAAAGAGAGGAAAGATTCAAAGAAGGGGGAGCAGCTGGCTGCAGTAACTATGACTCCCATAAGGTAGCCAAATGCCTCGTCATCCGGCGAGGTACATTTGCTAACTCGAGAGACTCGTAGTGGGAGTAACAGTGACGACGTTAACGTGGACATATAGTGGCACATCGGTTCTGTAGAACAGCCATAGCAAGAAGGATAGAGAGAAAGGGCTTAGAAAAGTGGGAGCAACAGGCTGGAGTACTATGTCTCTCTTAAGGTAGCCAAATGCCTCGTCACCATGTGAAATTTTTTTTGAAAACTCGAGGATATCTTCGTTAAGGTACCTCTGACAACGTTAAGGGTTACATGTAATGGCATATTGCTCCTGCAGGACTGACCACAGTAATAATTAAATAGTGGACAGATACAAAGTACGTCGAGCAGCTGGCAGCAGTAACTATGACTCTCTTAAGGTAGCCAAATGCCTCGTCACTCGCGAAATTTATTTGAAAGCTCGAGGATATCGTCATTGAAGTAACTCAGACAACGGTAACATGGACAGGTGGTGGCATATCGCTTCTGCAGGACTGACCACAGTACGAATTAAAGAGAGGAAAGATTCAAAGAAGGGGGAGCAGCTGGCTGCAGTAACTATGACTCCCATAAGGTAGCCAAATGCCTCGTCATCCGGCGAGGTACATTTGCTAACTCGAGAGACTCGTAGTGGGAGTAACAGTGACGACGTTAACGTGGACATATAGTGGCACATCGGTTCTGTAGAACAGCCATAGCAAGAAGGATAGAGAGAAAGGGCTTAGAAAAGTGGGAGCAACAGGCTGGAGTACTATATCTCTCTTAAGGTAGCCAAATGCCTCGTCACCATGTGAAATTTTTTTTGAAAACTCGAGGATATCTTCGTTAAGGTACCTCTGACAACGTTAAGGGTTACATGTAATGGCATATTGCTCCTGCAGGACTGACCACAGTAATAATTAAATAGTGGACAGATACAAAGCACGTCGAGCAGCTCGCAGCAGTAACTATGACTCTCTTAAGGTAGCCAAATGCCTCGTCACTCGGCGAAATTTATTTGAAAGCTCGAGGATATCGTCATTGAAGTAACTCAGACAACGGTAACATGGACAGGTGGTGGCATATCGCTTCTGCAGGACTGACCACAGTACGAATTAAAGAGAGGAAAGATTCAAAGAAGGGGGAGCAGCTGGCTGCAGTAACTATGACTCCCTTAAGGTAGCCAAATGCCTCGTCATCCGGCGAGGTACATTTGCTAACTCGAGAGACTCGTAGTGGGAGTAACAGTGACGACGTTAACGTGGACATATAGTGGCACATCGGTTCTGTAGAACAGCCATAGCAAGAAGGATAGAGAGAAAGGGCTTAGAAAAGTGGGAGCAACAGGCTGGAGTACTATGTCTCTCTTAAGGTAGCCAAATGCCTCGTCACCATGTGAAATTTTTTTTGAAAACTCGAGGATATCTTCGTTAAGGTACCTCTGACAACGTTAAGGGTTACATGTAATGGCATATTGCTCCTGCAGGACTGACCACAGTAATAATTAAATAGTGGACAGATACAAAGCACGTCGAGCAGCTCGCAGCAGTAACTATGACTCTCTTAAGGTAGCCAAATGCCTCGTCACTCGGCGAAATTTATTTGAAAGCTCGAGGATATCGTCATTGAAGTAACTCAGACAACGGTAACATGGACAGGTGGTGGCATATCGCTTCTGCAGGACTGACCACAGTACGAATTAAAGAGAGGAAAGATTCAAAGAAGGGGGAGCAGCTGGCTGCAGTAACTATGACTCCCTTAAGGTAGCCAAATGCCTCGTCATCCGGCGAGGTACATTTGCTAACTCGAGAGACTCGTAGTGGGAGTAACAGTGACGACGTTAACGTGGACATATAGTGGCACATCGGTTCTGTAGAACAGCCATAGCAAGAAGGATAGAGAGAAAGGGCTTAGAAAAGTGGGAGCAACAGGCTGGAGTACTATGTCTCTCTTAAGGTAGCCAAATGCCTCGTCACCATGTGAAATTTTTTTTGAAAACTCGAGGATATCTTCGTTAAGGTACCTCTGACAACGTTAAGGGTTACATGTAATGGCATATTGCTCCTGCAGGACTGACCACAGTAATAATTAAATAGTGGACAGATACAAAGCACGTCGAGCAGCTCGCAGCAGTAACTATGACTCTCTTAAGGTAGCCAAATGCCTCGTCACTCGGCGAAATTTATTTGAAAGCTCGAGGATATCGTCATTGAAGTAACTCAGACAACGGTAACATGGACAGGTGGTGGCATATCGCTTCTGCAGGACTGACCACAGTACGAATTAAAGAGAGGAAAGATTCAAAGAAGGGGGAGCAGCTGGCTGCAGTAACTATGACTCCCTTAAGGTAGCCAAATGCCTCGTCATCCGGCGAGGTACATTTGCTAACTCGAGAGACTCGTAGTGGGAGTAACAGTGACGACGTTAACGTGGACATATAGTGGCACATCGGTTCTGTAGAACAGCCATAGCAAGAAGGATAGAGAGAAAGGGCTTAGAAAAGTGGGAGCAACAGGCTGGAGTACTATGTCTCTCTTAAGGTAGTCAAATGCCTCGTCACCATGTGAAACTTTTTTTGAAAACTCGAGGATATCTTCGTTAAGGTACCTCTGACAACGTTAAGGGTTACATGTAATGGCATATTGCTCCTGCAGGACTGACCACAGTAATAATTAAATAGTGGACAGATACAAAGCACGTCGAGCAGCTCGCAGCAGTAACTATGACTCTCTTAAGGTAGCCAAATGCCTCGTCACTCGCGAAATTTATTTGAAAGCTCGAGGATATCGTCATTGAAGTAACTCAGACAACGGTAACATGGACAGGTGGTGGCATATCGCTTCTGCAGGACTGACCACAGTACGAATTAAAGAGAGGAAAGATTCAAAGAAGGGGGAGCAGCTGGCTGCAGTAACTATGACTCCCATAAGGTAGCCAAATGCCTCGTCATCCGGCGAGGTACATTTGCTAACTCGAGAGACTCGTAGTGGGAGTAACAGTGACGACGTTAACGTGGACATATAGTGGCACATCGGTTCTGTAGAACAGCCATAGCAAGAAGGATAGAGAGAAAGGGCTTAGAAAAGTGGGAGCAACAGGCTGGAGTACTATGTCTCTCTTAAGGTAGCCAAATGCCTCGTCACCATGTGAAATTTTTTTTGAAAACTCGAGGATATCTTCGTTAAGGTACCTCTGACAACGTTAAGGGTTACATGTAATGGCATATTGCTCCTGCAGGACTGACCACAGTAATAATTAAATAGTGGACAGATACAAAGTACGTCGAGCAGCTGGCAGCAGTAACTATGACTCTCTTAAGGTAGTCAAATGCCTCGTCACTCGGCGAAATTTATTTGAAAACTCGAGGAAATCGTCATTGTAGTAACTCAGACAACGGTAACATGGACAGGTGGTGGCATATAGCTTCTGCAGGACTGACAACAGTACGAATTAAAGAGAGGAAAGATTCAAAGAAGGGGGAGCAGCTGGCTGCAGTAACTATGACTCCCTTAAGGTAGCCAAATGCCTCGTCATCCGGCGAGGTACATTTGCTAACTCGAGAGACTCGTAGTGGGAGTAACAGTGACGACGTTAACGTGGACATATAGTGGCACATCGGTTCTGTAGAACAGCCATAGCAAGAAGGATAGAGAGAAAGGGCTTAGAAAAGTGGGAGCAACAGGCTGGAGTACTATGTCTCTCTTAAGGTAGCCAAATGCCTCGTCACCATGTGAAATTTTTTTTGAAAACTCGAGGATATCTTCGTTAAGGTACCTCTGACAACGTTAAGGGTTACATGTAATGGCATATTGCTCCTGCAGGACTGACCACAGTAATAATTAAATAGTGGACAGATACAAAGCACGTCGAGCAGCTCGCAGCAGTAACTATGACTCTCTTAAGGTAGCCAAATGCCTCGTCACTCGGCGAAATTTATTTGAAAGCTCGAGGATATCGTCATTGAAGTAACTCAGACAACGGTAACATGGACAGGTGGTGGCATATCGCTTCTGCAGGACTGACCACAGTACGAATTAAAGAGAGGAAAGATTCAAAGAAGGGGGAGCAGCTGGCTGCAGTAACTATGACTCCCTTAAGGTAGCCAAATGCCTCGTCATCCGGCGAGGTACATTTGCTAACTCGAGAGACTCGTAGTGGGAGTAACAGTGACGACGTTAACGTGGACATATAGTGGCACATCGGTTCTGTAGAACAGCCATAGCAAGAAGGATAGAGAAAGGGCTTAGAAAAGTGGGAGCAACAGGCTGGAGTACTATGTCTCTCTTAAGGTAGCCAAATGCCTCGTCACCATGTGAAACTTTTTTTGAAAACTCGAGGATATCTTCGTTAAGGTACCTCTGACAACGTTAAGGGTTACATGTAATGGCATATTGCTCCTGCAGGACTGACCACAGTAATAATTAAATAGTGGACAGATACAAAGCACGTCGAGCAGCTCGCAGCAGTAACTATGACTCTCTTAAGGTAGCCAAATGCCTCGTCACTCGCGAAATTTATTTGAAAGCTCGAGGATATCGTCATTGAAGTAACTCAGACAACGGTAACATGGACAGGTGGTGGCATATCGCTTCTGCAGGACTGACCACAGTACGAATTAAAGAGAGGAAAGATTCAAAGAAGGGGGAGCAGCTGGCTGCAGTAACTATGACTCCCATAAGGTAGCCAAATGCCTCGTCATCCGGCGAGGTACATTTGCTAACTCGAGAGACTCGTAGTGGGAGTAACAGTGACGACGTTAACGTGGACATATAGTGGCACATCGGTTCTGTAGAACAGCCATAGCAAGAAGGATAGAGAGAAAGGGCTTAGAAAAGTGGGAGCAACAGGCTGGAGTACTATGTCTCTCTTAAGGTAGCCAAATGCCTCGTCACCATGTGAAATTTTTTTTGAAAACTCGAGGATATCTTCGTTAAGGTACCTCTGACAACGTTAAGGGTTACATGTAATGGCATATTGCTCCTGCAGGACTGACCACAGTAATAATTAAATAGTGGACAGATACAAAGTACGTCGAGCAGCTGGCAGCAGTAACTATGACTCTCTTAAGGTAGTCAAATGCCTCGTCACTCGGCGAAATTTATTTGAAAACTCGAGGAAATCGTCATTGTAGTAACTCAGACACTGCAGGACTGACCACAGTAATAATTAAATAGTGGACAGATACAAAGCACGTCGAGCAGCTCGCAGCAGTAACTATGACTCTCTTAAGGTAGCCAAATGCCTCATCACTCGGCGAAATTTATTTGAAAGCTCGAGGATATCGTCATTGAAGTAACTCAGACAACGGTAACATGGACAGGTGGTGGCATATCGCTTCTGCAGGACTGACATATAGTGGCACATCGGTTCTGTAGAACAGCCATAGCAAGAAGGATAGAGAGAAAGGGCTTAGAAAAGTGGGAGCAACAGGCTGGAGTACTATGTCTCTCTTAAGGTAGTCAAATGCCTCGTCACCATGTGAAACTTTTTTTGAAAACTCGAGGATATCTTCGTTAAGGTACCTCTGACAACGTTAAGGGTTACATGTAATGGCATATTGCTCCTGCAGGACTGACCACAGTAATAATTAAATAGTGGACAGATACAAAGCACGTCGAGCAGCTCGCAGCAGTAACTATGACTCTCTTAAGGTAGCCAAATGCCTCGTCACTCGGCGAAATTTATTTGAAAGCTCGAGGATATCGTCATTGAAGTAACTCAGACAACGGTAACATGGACAGGTGGTGGCATATCGCTTCTGCAGGACTGACCACAGTACGAATTAAAGAGAGGAAAGATTCAAAGAAGGGGGAGCAGCTGGCTGCAGTAACTATGACTCCCTTAAGGTAGCCAAATGCCTCGTCATCCGGCGAGGTACATTTGCTAACTCGAGAGACTCGTAGTGGGAGTAACAGTGACGACGTTAACGTGGACATATAGTGGCACATCGGTTCTGTAGAACAGCCATAGCAAGAAGGATAGAGAGAAAGGGCTTAGAAAAGTGGGAGCAACAGGCTGGAGTACTATGTCTCTCTTAAGGTAGTCAAATGCCTCGTCACCATGTGAAACTTTTTTTGAAAACTCGAGGATATCTTCGTTAAGGTACCTCTGACAACGTTAAGGGTTACATGTAATGGCATATTGCTCCTGCAGGACTGACCACAGTAATAATTAAATAGTGGACAGATACAAAGCACGTCGAGCAGCTCGCAGCAGT